>NW_026596073.1:29038555-29110242 GCF_907164565.1 Psammomys obesus
GTGTGTGTGTGTGTGTGTGTGTGTGTGTGTGTGTGTGTGTGTGTGTGTGTGTGTGTGTTCATGTTTTCTTATTTGTATACCGATAGGACAATCTTCTTTATTTCTAGGGATATGAAGACTGGTTACGCCATAACTCAGATAACGAAGTAAATGGAGCTCCTGTTTATGTTGTTAGAAGTGGTGGCCTTGTGAAAACTAGATCAAAAAACATTCGGGTATGTACATGAAAAATGGTATGAACTCTTATTTTGGTGTCATAGTTTTAGTCTTGCTTTTTATGTCTATTTATGATATGATAAAACTATGTGCGCATGCATGCATATATTTCTCAGTGGCAGATTACTTGCTTCGTGTGCTAGAGCCCCTGAGTTGGTCTACATTGCAAACAATGTACACAAAGTAAAATATTGTGATAAGCCACCTATGTAGAACAGAGTGAAAACAAATCCTTGCCTTTTTAAGTGTGTATCATAACTTTTCTCCTGATTTCTTATAGGTGGGTGATATTGTTCGTATAGCCAAAGATGAAATTTTTCCTGCAGATTTGGTGCTTCTGTCCTCAGATCGACTTGATGGTTCGTGTCATGTTACAACTGCTAGTTTGGATGGAGAGACAAACCTGAAGGTTTGTTCATGTATATGTTTCAACACTTCTCTGAGTGAATGTAATGCCTCATGTTTATAGTGTTTTTTTTTTAGTGAACTGATTAAGATTAACCTGATAAGGTAAAGTTAGGTGTTTTTGTTGTTTTTTTTTTTTTTTTTTTTTTGAGTTACTGAAATTTTGAAAACAAACCTCAAAAGTTGATGGATTTGGTTGGCTGTGTTGGTAGAGTACTTCCTACCTAATACAAGCATCTGCACTTGAATCCCTAGCTCCTACTTAGCAGAAAGACAGGCACAGTAGCACATGCTTTTAATCACCAGGAAGGCTTAGATGGGGAGTCCCTGGAGCTGGGTGGCCAGTCCACCAACATGGTAAGCTTTATGTGCAGTGCAAGACCCGATCTCAGTAAGCAAGGTGGAGAGTGATTAAAGACTCCCAGGTCAACCTGTGGGTTTCATACACAGGGCACATCTGCCCACTCATCTGCATAGACACATAGATGTGCATACACATGTATGGAATTAAGTTTTAAGATTTAAGAAGTTAAGTAATCCAATTAAAAAATGGGGTACGGAGCTAAACAGAATTCTCTGTAGAGGAGTATAGAATGGCAGAGAAACACTTAAAGAAATGCTAAACGTCCTTAGCCAACAAAGAGATGCAAATCAAAACGACCCTGAGATTTCACCTTACACCCATCAGAATGGCTAAGATCAAAAACTCAAGTGGCAATACATGCTGGAGAGGATGTGGAGTAAGGGGAACCCTCCTCCATTACCGGTGGGAATGTAAACTTGTACAACCACTTTGGAAATCAGTCTGGCGCTTTCTCAGACAATTAGGAATAGTGCTTCCTCAAGATCCAGCTATATCACTCCTAGGCATATATCCAAAATATGCTCAAGTACACAACAAAGACATTTGTTCAACCATGTTTGTAGCAGCTTTATTCGTAGCAGCCAGAACCTGGAAACAACCCAGATGTCCCTCAGTTGAGGAATGGATACAGAAATTGTGGTACATTTACACAGTGGAATACTACTCAGCAACTAAAAACAAGGAAATCATGAAATTTGCAGGCAAATGGTGAGAACTAGAAAAGATCATCCTGAGTGAGGTATCCCAGAAGCAGAAAGACACACATGGTATATACTTACTTATAAGCGGGCACTAGACCTATAACATAGGATAAACATACTAAAATCTATACACCTAAAGAAGCTAAACAAGAAGGAGGACCCGGGGTAAGATGATCAATCCTCATTTAGAAAGACAAAGGAGATGGACATTGGAAATAGGAGAAAACAAGGAACAGGACAGGAGCCTAGCATAGAGGGCCTCTGAAAGGCTCTACCTAGCAGTGTATCAAAGCAGATGCTGAGCCTCATAACCAAACCTTGGGCAGAGTGCAGGGAATCTTATGAAAGAAGGGGGAGTTAGTAACACCTTGAGAGGACAGGAACTCCACAAGGACCAAATATATCTGGGCACAGGGGTCTTCTCTGAGACTGACTCTCCAACCAAGGACCATGCATGGATATAACCCAGAACCACTGCTCAGATGTAGCCCGTGACAGCTCAGTATCCAAGTGGGTACCTTAGTAAGAGGAACAGGGACTGTTTCTGACATGAACTCAGTGGCTGGCTCTTTGACCCCACTCCCCACCCTCCACCCCTGAGGGAGGAGCAGTCTTGCTAGGCCACATAGGTGGACATTGCAGCCAGTCCTGATGAGACCTGATAAGCTAGGGTCAGATGGAAGTAGAGGAGGACCTCCCCTATCAGTGGACTTAGAGAGGGGTAGGAAGGAGGGGAGGGAGGGTAGGATTGGGAGGGAATGAGAGAGGGCAGCTGGGATATAAAGTAAATAAAATGTAATTAATATAAAAAATAAAAATGTAATTTTAAAAGTTACAAAGCAAAAAAAAAAAAAAAATGTTATTATGTGTTTGACGGCAATTTCACCCTGGCTTTGTTCGTATTGAAAGTAGAAATGGAAAATGTTTTTGGAAAAATAAAATCTTTTAATACTTTTGATGCTTAAAAACAAAAAACCAAAACAAAACAAAGAAAAACCTCAGGCTGGCCTCAAACTTCTGGCAGTCCTACTTCTGCCTCCCAGGTACTGTGATTATAGATGTGAACCACCATATTCAACTTCATGTAATTTTAGTCATGAAACAAGTATACATTTGCTCAGTTTTCAGCATCTAATAAGGGGTGAAATTTTATATTTGACTACTAAATGGCATATAATGAGTCTTTAGACAGTTGTAATTGCAAATGGACTCTAATATAGGTAAACACAGCAATCCATTTGTTCTCTGCTTATTTCTAATTGTTTCTCCTCTATCGTCTTAGCAGAGTGAGCTGCAGTCTAGTGTGCCATGATCTTATCTAGAAGACATTTGAAGTAGTTGAAATCTGAGGTCATATTTAAATACATGTCAGTTCCTTTTTAATTTTTTTCAGACACATATCTCAGTTCCAGAAACAGCAGTATTACAAACAGTTGCCAACTTGGACAGTCTCATAGCTGTGATAGAATGCCAACAGCCAGAAGCAGACTTATACAGGTATGCTGTGTTATTTGATGAGTTCATCTTCATCTAACAGCTTCTATTAGAAGCAAAATTCTAATAAAATATTATTACATTTTAATACAATAAGTCTTATAATTATATTAAAATATTTAACAAAATTATTTTTAAATTTTATTTTATAAAATTTATTAATTTTATATAAAAATTCTAATAGGTCAGCTTTTACTAACAATACCTTGTTTTTTATAACCATAAATATACAAATAAAACGTAAATTTTTGTCATTACATTTATTTATTTTGTATGCATGTGTGTGTGTATTTGGGCATGTGCGTGCCATTGTGTGTGTATGAAGGTTAGACTACTTTCTGGAGTCTCTTCTTTCCTCCTACCATGTGGGTCCTGGGAATCAAACTCAGGTTATCAGACTTGGTCACACCAAAGAGACATCTTGTTGCCTCTTAAAATGAAACCAAGACAGTTGTTCCAGTGTAGAACTGGCCTGAACACATACTACTAGAATGCTGCAACAAGGATAATCGCATATGGAGAGAGAAAATAAAAGTCCTTTCTGGATTTAGCTTGGTAAACCAAAAACAAAACTGGATCCAACATCATTTCTTAAAGGTGTTCAGGGAAATACCAGCTGAATTGGATCTAAATCTAAAGTCTAGATAAACTTCTCTGGAGCAAGGAGAATAAAGTAATGCTCCGTGTTATTAAGAAGTAACAATGAGAAATCCGAATGAAATAATGAAGCAATTCTTCAGTTGATTAAAGATCTGAGTCTGGAATGAGAAGGGCAATAGGAAACATTTGGAAGGGAATGCTAAACATTTTTTTTTTAATCTCCTCCATGAGCATCAGGCATGCATGTTTGTGTTATGTAGACATATGTGCAGACAAATCACCCATATACATAAAAAACTTTTTAGAAGTCTGTTTACCTAAAGATTAACTTGAAGCTTTGTCCAGAGTGTGTTTTTGATTGGAAGGTAATTGTGCTCTTGAATCAGCTCTGTACTTGGTGCTATTTTCAGTTGTGGAACTTGGAACTGAACATCTAGCCTCTGTAGTCCATTATGGTATCATGCCATTCAGCCTAGATTTTAGCCACAAAACACTTTAAAGTTAAAGCTTGAGCTTGCTACTTTACTTCCACTGTTTATCTGATACATAGTAGTTGCTCATTGGATATTTGTTGAATGGATAAAATAAATATTTGATTAGGTTCCAGTGATCTGTAGGTCCCAGAAAACTTGAGTAAACTGTAGTGAACTATGTAAGCATTCACTATTGGCTAAGTCATGTATGCATTTTTTGTGTAGTAATTTATAAGTTATGATGATAAGTAAGTTAATAGAGACATGTGACCTTTACATGGAAATTTTGAAACAATTTCATTCATTACTTCAACCAATCAGTTTTTAAATTTTAAGGCCTAATTTAAAGAAACTTTGTAGCATTAATTTTAGATAATTTTTGTGTATGAAAGATGTACTAGAGCTATGGTTCAGTTAGTTTGCACTTGCCCAGCATCTGTAAGACCTAGCTTTTTCTCCAGCACCAAAACAACAAAATTTCCATCAAAGATTGATTGATTGGGGGCTGTAGAGGTGGCTCAGTGGTTAAGGAATTTGGTTAAGGGGACTTCAGTGTGCGTCCTAGAAAAAGTAATAGGCCTGGTGTGGTCTCTGATACCTGTAACCCCAGCACTAGGGGACAGAAATAAGAGGAGAGAAGTTTTCTGAGGCATGCTAGCTGGAAGCCTGTCTAAAAAAATGAAAGCATCAGGATCAGGGAAGGACCTGCCTTAGAGGAATAAGGCAAAAATGCTAGAGTGCCAGAGGACATCTGCTGTGCTCCTACACATAAATCCACATGTGTGTATGCACATAAGGATTGTATTTCATTTGACTTATAGTGTTACCCATTGATTTCATAAGTTACCAACTTTTGTAATATGATATATTCTTCTATAGATTTATGGGACGAATGATAATAACTCAACAAATGGAAGAAATTGTAAGGTAAGAATAAATCATATTATCTATTTATTATAATTGGAAACTTGTAGAGAAAGCAAAAGTTAAAAGAAATAATTAAGTAAACACTGTATCATGGGAAAACATACATTTAAAAACATATCATCAGCTAGTAGTTTTTAGGAGCAACAAGTGAAGATGAAACATTCCATGTAATAACATAAAAGTAATTATGTACCCTTATATATTTGCATCTTTGATAGAATCCTTGGTAGCAACTTTGAAATTAAACACTGCTGCATTAATTCAGATCCTTAAACATTTAAGCCATAATACTCAGAGTCAAGTGAGTTGGGGGGTTCATTTTCATGATACAGTAAGTGTACCAGGTATGAAGTCCAGGGTTCAATTTTCCTACCACAAAAATGTTTTTGAAAGATGCATGTTTTGCATAATGTTTATTAGCAAGTGTAAATCCTTTTGTTGGCTTTATTTCAAAGTTACTGAGTGCAAGCTAAAGAATTTAGTGACCAGTTCTGTACTGTTGTACTTATTCTTCTAATTGATTTTTTGTTGTTTTGTTTCTTTTTTTGTTTGTTTGGTTTTGGTTTTTGGTTCATTGGTTGGTTGGTTGTTTTGGTCTGTTTCCTCAATTTAGCATATAAATATAAATAAGAGGCTTTGAATAAGTTTAAATATTTGCTAATAGGATGAGAGTACTTGTGACCTGAACGCTTAACTTAAAATCGGTCTTATAAATTTTCACTTTAATCCCAACTCTTTTTCTAGGGACATACTCCATTGGCTGCATGAAATAAATCAGTAGCAGAAAGACTTGAGCATTTTAAAATTAGATCCTTAAGATAAGTCACCAAAATGTCATGTATCAGCACTGATTCGTGTTTTAATAAGCATTAGCATAGAAGCACACTCAATAAACTTTAATAACATATATGTTTTATTTTTATTTCTGCATTGAAATTGTGAAAATTGTGTGGATGTATCATCTGAATTGTGTTCTAAGGTATTGTGTCTGTAAAGGAACATTGCAATATGGGACACTCACTCCTGAGTGGCTGACAGGATGAACTGTGTTTTTACTGAAACACCTGCAGTTAACTATTGAATTGTCTTTTATGGAAGCTGTCTTGGTATCCCAGTTATGTTTGCATTTCTTTTACCTGTTAAAACCTCTACCATGCTACCGAGTAGAAAACAGTAGAGAATGAATGTTTAATGAGCAAGTGGATTTTTTTTTTTCTTTTTTAGTGATGAAAGTATTTTCAGTGAAACAAGTATTTTGTAGTGGCTGAGTAGTTAGCCACCACACTGGTTCTGACGTATCAGATATGAATACTCACCAAACAGGACTCTTTTAGTGTAACTGTACTCGCTAAACATGTCCTAGATGCCTGATCTTCCTGGTTTAGTGCAGTTTATTCACAATGTTTGGGCTTGCTGATATTTTTATAAAAGATTCAGATTTTGTTTGATTTGAATAAACATATTTTTGTATGTTTCAGAAAAGCTTAAGTACTATCAACGAATAAAGACCTTTTAACTTATTCATGACACTCTTAATCATCTTACTATCATTAAGAAAATACAGTTTCCTTTGTAGTTATTCCTTTTCATTGTATATTTCCTTAATTGAGAAAAATTCAATCAGCAAGTAGGCCCGTGCACTGAGAAGTATGCAGTGCAAGTAGTCAGCTCGTGCTTCATGATCTTGCCTGTAAAATACTGACATAGTTTGTATATTATATTTTATACTCTAACAATTTTTATTATGCAGAACTTGTGCATTTATATTATGTAGCTCTCATAATTTTATGTTTGTACTACATTTCTGTTCTGTATTTTCCTTTCTAAAACTATTAATTTTGCTAACAAAATTTAAATTTTGTCTTCTGTTAAATTTTCTTAAATCACTACTTAATTTTTAATTTTGTGTTTAAATTTTTTGACATTAATGGCTTTTATAGTTTATTTAAAGGTACAATTTTTTTTTTAAGCCACTTGCCTTAATTTGAACAATTTTGTATCTATGGGTGGTTTGCTAGCATGCATCTGTGCCTACAGACGTCAGTAGTGGGTATCAGATCCCTTGGAAACAGGATTACAGACAGTTGTGAGCCTCCCTATCCGTGCTGGGAATTAAACTGAGGTCCTTTGCAGAAACAGCCAGTCCTCTTAACTGCTGAGTGATCTCTTTAGCCCTGCGGTTAATTTTTAAATGATTAAAATGCTAAAGCAGATATTGATTGTTACTGTAATGAACATTATTAGTCCAGGAAGTATTATAGTAGCTGGGATTTTGATTTTATATGAAATCAGTATTGTAACTATAGGTAAAGTACCTCTGACTGAAGATGCCTTTTAATTGAATTGAAATTTTAACATATTCAGTGCCTTTTGGATTTCTTTTTTCTTTAGACCTCTGGGACCAGAGAGTCTCTTGCTTCGTGGAGCCAGATTAAAAAATACAAAAGAAATTTTTGGTTTGTACATACTTAAGTTTTTTTTTAATTGTTTGTATGTTTTGTATCGGTGCTTTATATGAAGCTTTGCTTTTACCTTCGAGGTGCAGGGTCCTGAACTCAAGGTCCAGCACACAGCAGGCACACACTCTATTGTTCTAGACAGCATCCCCAACCTCCCTAAAGTAGCTTTAAAAGCACAGCATTTTATGCCCCTTTGATTGAATAATATTACTTTATTAAATGTAATATATTATAATTTACTTTTAAGTTTGTTTTAATATTGTTTTTGTTCTTCTTGTTGTTGTTAATCTCCCCTTTGGAGTAGTATTAGTCTTCCTCTTAGGATGTTTGTGGATGACTGTGAAGCTGAGTACTGAGAAAATGATCCATGTTACTTGAAGTAGCATGGATATAGTCAGTGCTCTGTAGTCTCAGTGGTGGAGTCCACACATCTTCAGTTCTGTTATGGTTAGTCTTCAGTTGAGTTAAACTGCAGACAGATTTGTGTATCTAGCAAGTTCTTACTGAGCTCTGCATGTGAAACAGTGCTATTTGGAACATCTAGTTTATTTCTTAGAGTAATAGTGCCCCGCCTTGTAGGAGCCAGGCATAAAGGGCCACAGACTATATGTTTCCTTTCATCTGAAATACCTGACATGGGTATATCCAGAGTGAGGAAGGCATTAATGATTTCTAAGGGTTGGAGAATAGAAAGAGGGATAAATATTTAATGGGTCTACCATTTTTTGAAAGTGATTAAAGTATTCTCAAGTTAGATGGAAAAGATGACTCCACAAAATTGTGAATGTGTTATTATCACTCTGAACTATACATGCTAAATGGTTAGGTGGTAAATTGTATGTTACATGTATTTTGCCACTACTTTTTAAAAATTATAACAATGTTCTGATATCAGAAACCAGACTAAACATCCAGGATTTTTAGTCAGTATCATGGGACACTAAATCTTATATGACTTTCCAGGAGTATTGCTTCTTGTTCTTGTTACTTGAAAGTAGGGGTCCAAATTATGCATACTTTTAGAAGCAAATGTGCATTTAAATGCTTTTTGTTTGCCTCAGTACCTGCTTCTCTACTGTTTCATTCTGAGTAGGATTTTTTTCAAATCACATAGTTTCAGTGCTATTTTTCATTTTAATTATGACCCTGGAGTTTAAAGAATAATTCTCATTTTAAAAATTCCAAGTCCAATACTTAATAAAAGGGCACAATTGGTTCGGTGTTGTTTCTTTAATCTTACTTTTTAGGAATGTGAATAAAGTTTGGTCTTGCCTAATTAGTTTCAGTCTGCAGCTTTGGTCCCACTGTTATGACAATTCTCTCTCATCTCAGGGTCTCAAATAGCATTTACTCTGTGCTTACTTAACTTACTCGGGAAGACGTTAATATCATTCTTCAGTACTTAAGGAATGACATACATACTCCAGACTCTGGCATGTGGGTCTTTAGCCTATCCATAGCTAAGTGTTTCTCTGTTTTAATGTTATTAATACCATTACTATCCTATGCATAGATTGTCTATCATTCCCATCTCTTTCTTCCATCAGTCTCAGCTCATAACATCTTCCATCCAAATACCTGTTGTAGCTGAGAAACAAGACTCCATGCAGTCTTTTGTGACTGAATGTCTAAATTACCAAAATCTTAGGCTTAGCAGGTCTTTAAAAGCTGTGAAAAGACTCAAGGAAAAGTCAAATATATAAACTCTGAGACAGTGTTCTTTCATCTAAGTTTCTATGCTGGTGAGTGTACTTAAATGGCAGTTTTGTTTTATAGGTGTGGCTGTATACACTGGAATGGAAACTAAGATGGCATTAAATTACAAGAGCAAGTCACAGAAACGATCTGCAGTAGAAAAGTAAGAAAACTCATTTTGCATAATTATGTGTGTATCTTCTATATGTGTAATATATAAAAGCAGATGTTTCAGGAGCTTGAGAGATGACTCAGTGGTTAAGATCACTGTTGCTCTTGGAGATGGCCCAGGTTTGGTTCCCAGCACTCACATGGTGGCTCATAAACATTTGTAACTCTGGTTCTAGGGGATCTCTGTGGGCATTAGGCATACGTACAGTGCAGTTACATGCAGGCAGGCAAAACCTTCATACACATAAAAATAAAAAACAAATCCTTTAAAAGGTATTTCATACTACATACACAAAATGGTATTCTGAATGGATAAAGATGAAGTTTTATGCTTCTGTATATACTTAACATTTTGCATGGTGTTGATTTGACTATTAGTAAGTACTAAAATGTGACTAAATATAGTGTAGAGTATGAGGCAATAGCTCTGAATCAAATGCTTGCTGTGTTTTACATTCAACATGAGGAACTGAATTCAGATCCATATCATCCATATGAAGAGCTGGTTGTGTTGTCGTGTACCTATAACCTTCTGGGTGGAGACAGGAAAATCCCAGGGGCTTGCCTGTCAGCCAGTCTAGCAGAAATAGTAAACTCTGCATTTAGTGTGAAACCCTGTCTCAAAAAAATAAGGTGCAGAGCAAAAGAGGAACAAATCAGTCTTAATCTTCTCTATAACACATACCTGTTTATACAGGCATGCAACCCACATGCAAGTGAGCGCGCGCGCGCGCGCACACACACACACACACACACACACACACACACACACACTCAAGTAATGCTGAACCATTCATGGTGAGGGTACTCCAACAATCCTAGTACTTGAAAGGCAGAGATAGAAAGATCATGAGTTTGAAGATGCCATGGCTACTAGCAATAGAAAGTGACCAAAAGCAAGTTGAAACTTACAATGAGTCTAATCCTGAAGACAATTGAAGGAAAGAAGGAAGAAAGGAAGTAGGAGAAATAAAAAGGAAAAAAGTGTAACCTTTATTTCTTTACTGGGTTGAAATTTCAAAGGACAAGGTTTAAAACTAAAGAACACTTAGAAAATTAGGAGAAAACAGATAAGATAACATAGGAAATAATGAACTTGAAAACTTATGCATAAAAGCTGCCCAAATTTCTTGCATGATTGATAAAATTGTGTAGGCACAAGTTGACAGAAAACAAACAAGAGAGCCCAGCAGAATGCTGGGGGCTGGGGGGAAAATAAAGAGATATTTGCTTTTTACCAGTTGCAGTGAAATTAGATGCTTACAGTTAACTATTCACTAGAACAAAAATCTTCTGAGAAACATGAAAAGCTGTAGATTCTGAAACCTGTTATTTATAATACCCAGGGTGAAATTTTTAGTAAAAGTGAGGAAAAAAGAGCTTTTGCCAACAAGAGGGCATTCACCAGGCTGTAGGCTCAGTCTCTAGCATCCAAAAATAATGATGATGATTGAATAAATATGAAACAGAATTGTAAAGACTTTTAGAAGAAATCACATCGAAATCTTCAGGATCTGGACTTAAGCAGATAAACCAAAAAATCATAATTCCTGAATGAAAAAGTTAATAAATTAAACTTAATGTAAATGAGAAATGTTTTCAACCCCTCTTGAAAGGATAGAAAGACAAGCCACAGACAAGGGGAAATCTGCAGACCACAAACTTAAGCCAAACAGTAACACAAAGATTGAGTTGGATGTGATAAAAAAAAAAAAAAACATGATCATCAAGGGAGTCGCAGGTGGCAAGTGAACAGATAATGATATTCAATCAACATCATCACCTATTAGAGACTATCATATCACAAATACAGTGAAGTTAACTCACTGTTTAAGGGCCAAGACTAAAAGAGAGTAGTAATAAAAGTGCTAGCAGGAGGCAGATGAATTAGATCTCATACATTATTGATAGGAATGTAAGATGATATTTCCATCTGGAAGATAATTTAACAGGGTTTTTTTTCCCCTAGCAACTTCATTTATAACAGAAAAAAAGAAAGAAAGAAAGAGAGAAAAAACCCTGCCCAGTGTCCATATGGGGGTAATAGTTGAACAGAAAATCTGATGCAAATATGTCATAGAGCACTGTTCAGCAAGAAAAGGGAGTTTTATTACATGCATCAGCCAGAACAGACTGCAAAATTGTTATAGTCACTATAAAGCCAAGTTCAGAGATTACATACTGTATGTTTCCAGTTGTGTAACATTTTAAAAATTATAAAACTGTATAGGCTGGGACAGATTGTTGTTGTTAGAGGACAGAGATTCAATATGGGGAGAGTGAAAATATAAAGAGTGATGGGAACTGGAGAATTAGCTCGGTGGTTAAGAACACTTGCTGATCTTGCAGTGGGCCTGGGTTTGATTCCAAACACTCACATGGTGGTTAATAACCTATATAATTCTACTTCTACGGGATCTGACACCTCTTCTGACATCTACAGGCATCAGGCACACATGTAGTATACATACATAATATGCATGCAAAATACTCATACACATAAAATAAAAAGGTTTAAATTTTATTTATTTATTTATTTATTTATTTATTTTTTGAGCGTTTCTCTATGTAGCCCTGATGTCCTGGAACTCACTATGTAGACCAGGCTGACCTCGAGCTCACAGAAATCTGCCTGCCCCTGCCTTTGAAATACTGGGGATATAGGTATATGTGACCATGTTGGGCTCTAGATAAATACGTTTTTAAAAGTGATGATGGGACAGTTCCTGGTAATGGCAGCTAATCTGTATGTGGGATTAATTGCATACAAATAAATTCAGCGTAATCAAATCTAATTCCCTAATGTTGCTTTCCTACTTGTGATACTGTTGCACAGCTACATAAGATGCCATAATTGAGTTGGGGCTGTAGTTCAGTGGTAGCGTATGTTGCATAGCATAAGCCTCTGAGTTTATCCCTGTCATCAATCTTAAAAAGGGTGTGGGAGGAGGTGAGGAAAATAAGGACTAAGTATATAGAAGTCTTTGTACCAATTTTACAACTTTCTGTGAGGCTCAATTTCAAATATTTCAAATGAAAAAATTCTTTAAAAAGCTCTTCATGAAGTAGAAAGATAAAAGAACTATAATAAAAAAACTAAATGGGTAATTGGAGTGGAAGAAATTATAAATAGAATAAGACAGTTCTTGAACCTATGTGGTGTGCATTAAGATTCATTATTGTGTTCACTTTATTTGTATGTTTGAAGCTTATCCGTTTATTGAGAAGTTGTTTGTTTATTTATTTAGAATATCATATGAGTACTGAATATTCCTCACTCCTGTCCCTCCACTCCACCAACTCCTCCCATATCCTCCCCCTCCCAAACTCATGACCTCGTCTTTAAGAATACATTTATGTGGTTATCTACTGAGTCCATTTAGTGTTGCCCATATGTACATGTATGCAGAGCTGACCATTTGAAATTGGGTAACTATATGGGTGTGCATCTATGCAAGAAACGGGTTCTCCCCATCTCAGCAGCCACTGACCACCTGTAACTCTTCACCTAGGAGTGGGACCCTATGGAGTTTTCTTTTTCCATGTTGGAATGTCAGCTTGTTGTTTTCAGTCTTGTTCAGGCAGCCGTATTGTTGAGAGTTAATGGGTGCATTTCCCATGTCATGTTTTGGAGCCAGTATGTAGCCGCAGGCATCTTGGTTCCTGCCTCCTAGAACTCTTCCCCAGTTCTCTGAGCCTTAGGTGTAGAGGCTAGGTTGCAGATGGATCAGTTGGTATATTTGTGGGTCGCTGTAGTAGTATGAAGTCTTTGGTAATCAAATATTTTTCCATATCAAATTTATGTTTTAAATTTTAATATTTTAAATTTAAGGTTGAATCTGTTTGTTTCAGCAGAATCTATTCAACCTTGTAGCAACACACAGAGGGATATCGCCTGTGCACAAAACTAGCACCAAATCCTGAAAGATTCCATACTTTTGATATATGAAACATGAACTGTAAAGCTTATTATAAAAAGTAGACATTGAGGAGGAAGTATCAGTGAATTAATACCTTCATAAACAGAATTTACCATGGTATCATTTTTTATTAAAATTCACCAGGGTATTATTATTCTTGTTTCAATTCCAAAATCTTACTCATGAATTGGAAGACACTTTGAAACTATTAACTAATTTCTGCTTGAAGAAACTCAGTCTAGAAATATATTAAACATTTTATGTGTATCTATTGTGAATTAGGTTTTCTGAGATACAATTATGCCCCCTTTAGACTTTCCAGTTCAACTGGAAATTAAAGCTAATAAACAGTGAAAATTTAGATAATAGTAAGACTTTCTTACTGAGCACTTTTCACCTTTGTGTTTAAAGTCTATCTTTAGTAAAGTCTTTAATAAACATCTTTTATAAAGTCTTCAGATCTACTTTTATACTTGCTGGTTTTAAATTCTTTTTAGTGTCAAAGCCAAGAATCTCAGTTACTGTCTGAATTAATGTCCCTAAAGATAGGGACACTCTTTAGAGTGCTGAGGGTGACAATTTGGAATGATTATCTCATTGCTGTTGCTGACATTAGGAATGTAATACTAATTTCAAATTTAAATAAGAGAATGTTGAATATAAACTAGTGCAGTTAAACCAAGAAGGAGAGGTTTTCTTTATTAATATATGTTTTATTATTATCATTTATTACAATTTATTCAATTTATATCTTGGCTGTGGCCCTCTCCATCGTCTACTCCCAATTCCATCCTCCCTCCTTCTTCTCTTCCATGTCCCTCCCCTAGTCCACTGATAGGGGAGGTCCTCCTCCCCTTTCATCTGACCCTAGCCTATCAGGTCTCGTCAGGACTGGTTGCATTGTCTTCCTCCATGACCTGGCCAGGCTGCACCCCCCAGAGGGAGGTGATCTGAGAGCCTCTTAGTTCATGCCAGAGAAAGTCCCTGCTTCCTTTACTAGGGACCCTACTTGGATACTGAGTCTATGGGCTACATCTGAGCTGGGGTATTAGATCCTCTCCATGCATTGTCCTTGGTTGGGGTATCAGTCTTTGCAGGGCCCCTAGGGCTCAGTTTTTTTTTTTTTTTCTCTGTTGGTCTCCTTTTGGAGTTCCTGTCCCCTCCAGGTCTTTCTGTCTCCCCTTCCTTCATAAGTTTTTCAAATAAACATTTGAAAATACAGTGAAGGGTTACAGATTTAGCTCAGTGGTAGAGTGCTCACCTAGAGAATGCTGTGTCCTGGTTTAATTCCAGGCACACCCCACACACAGTAATAATAATTGTAATAACATAGAATTGGCAAAAAGATGAATGTAATACAATGTTTTTAAGGAGAGTGTCTCATGAAGGTGTAGGCAAAGATAATGTGAAGGTGACTCAGGTGTGGCAGTGCTAGGAGTCAAGGTTAATGGAAAGAGCTTAACGTCTGCTCTCTTGATCCTAAATTATGTGATTGTGGATTATTTGTTTTATTCTTTTGAATCAAATGCTTTGATATTTTACGATTTGAGCAGTTCTGCAATTGAAGTACCAAATAATACTATGCCTAACACATGATCATCAAGTGAAAAAGGAGCCTCCTTCTTCCTTATGCCTTTATTTCCTATGTATAAAAGCAAATATTTCCATAGTTAGAGAAAGATAAATTATGGGGGGCCTAAGGAGAAAAACCAGGAATATAGGTATTTTTTTCTACTCTTCAGAGTTTTTGCAAAGCCTGTGACCTACATTTTTGCATTCTCACTAGATGTGTGGAGTTCATGAGACCATTGTGATTGTGTTTCTATATAATTTAATTGTTCAGTGAAGAAACATTTCTTTACTTACTTGACTATTTTTAAAGATTTATATACATTTATTTATTTATTTATTTATTTATTTATTTATTTATTTATTTATTTATTTATTTATTATGTATGCAGTATTCTGCCTGCATCAACACCTGCAGGCCAGTAGGTGCATCAGATCTCATTATAGATGGTTGTGAGCCATCATGTGGTTGCTGGGAATTGAACTCAGGACCTTTGGAAGAGCAGCCAGCCAATGCTCTTAACCTCTGAGCCATCTCTCCACTTGAAATTGGACAATATATTAAGGTTGCCCAATGAATGAAAGAGGGATTCTGAATTCCTTACTTTGGTGACTTAAAGAAATCATAGAATTATTTTTGGATTTATCTTTTTGCTACTAGAAAGGATGCTATAGTATCTTCAAGCTTTTTTTTTTTTTAACATGTTTAAGAATTGGTTAAGATAGTAGATGTGACAGAAGTTTTGTAAAACTTTAATGATATATAAATGTTAATTTTAGTTATTATACTTACAATCAGATGAATCCTGAAAAATCTGAGAATACTTACTTATAGTAAAAACTAGTGCCTAGAATATAACTTTCTATATATACATAAAGCACATACATAGAATTGTATGGATTTATTTATTTATTCCTGATAAATACATTCTTTTAAAAAAATGTTCGTATGTCATTTTCATTCAACCCTCTTCTCTCTCTCCATCTCTTCCCACAGCACTCCTAAGCCCTCTCAAATTTAAGATCTCATTTTTGTTTCTATTGCTAAATATACATACACATTTGTGTCTCTTAATACAATTTGCTGAGATAAATTATCGTTATTCATATACGTGCATTTAGAGCTAACTACTTCAAAATGGATAACTTATCATGGGGCAGATCTCTAGAGCAGACTAGTTCTCCCTCTCTTAATAATTGCATGTAGTACTTTATCTAGGGATGGGGCCTTGTGAGATTTCCCCATCCACGTTGGCATATCAGCTGTGTTGTCACTGTGCAGGTCTTGTTTGGGTAACTGTTGCTAAGATTTAATGGATGTATCTCCCTGTCAAATACAGTAGACACTGTCTGTTGTGTGACAAAACTTTTCCCGGGAAGACAAAACACATATTTCTACTAACTCCGGGTTACAACACACCAAAGTACAGATATCATCGAAGTCCAGCTTGGTAAACCAATGAGTTTTATTGCGGTTGCTTACAGGAATATGGGTGAGAAGTTACTTAAAGGAGCAGAAATGACTCAAAGACAGCTGCATCACCAAAGTTCACCCCAGCATGGGCGACAGCTCACAAAGCTGGGAACCTGGAGCACACTGCACAGCCTGCAAGCAGAGCAACACTTTGGAAGTTCTTTCCAAGTGACTCAATTGGTCTAAGCTTCTTCCAGGCAGATCAACTGGTTTCTGCTGCTTCCAGGCAGCTGGTCTAGTTTAAGAGTCTTTTTTTTTTTTTTTTTTTTTTTTGCAGCTTAAGTCTGCTCTTCTGAGAGGGACTCTCAGCTTTTTTGCTTACTGGGGGGGGGGGGGGGGGGGGGGGGGGGGGAGGGGACTAGAGGGTCAGGCTAGTTTCAGGGATTTCCTGAAGCTCTTCTGAGTTGTTTACTTTCCTTCTTAAGGAGCTTCCTTAAAAGATGGAATGTTTCAACAATACCATCTCACAGCAGATGTCCTGGTCTTCTGGCTCTTAAACTTGTTCTGCCCCTCTTCTGCAATATTCCTTGAACTTCAGATGCAGGGATGGTGCACCAGTTGGAGCTGACACCTCATGATCAATTGTTCTCTACATTTTAGACAGTTGTTTCTTTCTGGTAATAACTAACCTGTGCAAGTAAGGACAGGTATTTAAAATGAAGCTGCAAATTGCACTGGTTTAAGAAAATGGTAGTAGAACATTCTGCTTTAGGGTACATGACCTCACCAGCCACAGATGGCAATGTTTACAGTAACAGACATGAATTTCTTCCTATAGAGTAGGCCTTAAGTCCAATTAGATGCTTTTGATAACCCCCAAGATATGTGTCACTGTCATACTTTTGGATATATCTTGTTGTGCTGTTGTGATTCATAGGATTTATAACTGGGTTGCTGGTAATTATGTTTTATTAAATGGTCATTTAAAAAATATTATCCTTTAAAGGAGCTATAATGAAATCTTAAATATTTTGATTTAATACAAGTATTAATTTCTAAACAAATGAACATAAAGCATATTGATATCTTTATCTTTTTTCTTGTTTTAGGTCAATGAACACATTTTTAATAATTTATCTAATAATCCTTATTTCTGAGGCCATCATCAGTACTATCTTGAAATATACCTGGCAGACTGAAGAAAAATGGGATGAACCTTGGTATAACCAAAAAACAGAACATCAAAGAAATAGTAGTAAGGTATTATATGTTATTCATAATCCAGCTTTGGGGACGGTTGGTGTGTCTAATGGGTGGGACCACTGTGATCTCATCACAGCATCACATTGACAAGATGTCTTTTTAGAAGAGCAATCAGCATGTTAACAGTGCTGTGGCCTAAGCAGATCACAAAAATTTATATGTCAGAACATTTGCATTCCACTTCAGTATCACAAATTTGAAACTTTAAAACATCATTTATTGTACCTTATAAATGAATTAAAGAATACAGTTATTTTAATTCATGTCTAAATAATAAAAAATGTTAACAGTCTTGATATACCAAAAGAATTTAACCTGCATTTTGGTAAACAATTGTTCTCTAAATTTGTTTAAATTAAAATATTCATATTAGAAAACATTTTGATCTCAAGAGGAGATAGCAAAGCACATCAGAATAGATTGCCATTGCCAGTGTTGTTTCTATTACACAGAGGGCATTGGAAAACTCTGTTGCGACATTGCACCTTATACCTGTCGTCTTTGTTCTTCAGTTTCTATTTCTTAACAGTGCTTCCTAGAAATTGTGTTCCAGTCTGTTTAGGTTACACTCACATCTTAGTCACCATTATCTTTGGAGAGTAGTAGTAGAATGGCTAGCCTACTGCACAGTTGTGCAGTTGTGATTTGGTGTTTTCGGAGTGCCGGGTGACTTCAGTCTGTCCGGGAATTTAACCTTTACCTTAGCCAGGAGTCCAAAGAAACAAAGGAAATGCAATATTAAAACAATGGAATCAAGGACTTTCAATTCATGATATTACTTTACCTCAGAATATTATTGATGAGTTATTTAGACAAAAACTTTCTCCTAATTTTCATGTATTTTATCATCAAATGATTTTTGTCTTTCTCTTTTTTTTTTTTCTAGATTTTGAGATTTATTTCTGACTTCCTTGCTTTTTTGGTACTCTACAATTTCATCATTCCAATTTCTCTGTATGTGACAGTTGAAATGCAGAAATTTCTTGGATCATTTTTTATTGGCTGGGATCTTGACCTGTATCATGAAGAGTCAGATCAGAAAGCTCAAGTCAATACTTCTGATCTGAATGAAGAGCTTGGACAGGTGAAGATGATCCTGATATCTTCTTCTCACAGAATTACATGTAAAAAGTCTGACTCAGTAGGAAATATTACAAAGATTATACTGAAACACCTTTTTCTTTCTTTCCCCCCCCCCCCCCCCTTTTGTGACAGTGTTTCTCTGTGTAGCCCTGGCTGTCCTGGAACTCACTGCATAGACCAGACTGGCCTGGAACTCACAGAGATCTGCCTGCCTTTGCCTCCTGAGACCTGGGATTACAGGCTTCCGCCACCACTATCTGGCTTCCTTCAGCTAATTCTTATTCCCACGTTATGTGTTAACTTCTTTCTTCCATAATTTACCAGTATATTTCTATATGATATTATATCGTGATGTAAAATTTTTAGACCTTATCAACTATGCAATATAAAGTTAAAACTTTAGGGCTAGAGAGATGACTCAAAGGTCAAGAGCACTTACTGCTCTTTCAGGGGCCTTCAATTCCTATCTTTCACATTGAGTATGAATTCAAATTCAAACTACCTCTAATTCCAGCTCCAGGGGACCAAAGCCTTTGGCCTCCACAAGTACCTGCAGTCATTCTCACTACCTACACATGGACACATGTGTACACATAACTTAAAAAGAAATAAATCTTAAAAGAGATGGCAACTATTACTTTCCTACTTTATACACAGAGCAAAAACTTGCCCACTTTGCCTAGCTTGCTGTTGTTAAAATTTGACATCTAATAGATACTTACATTAATACACATAATATTGTTTCCAAAGTCCTACTTTCTTATTTGTTCTTTGTAATACTATAATTATATCTTCTATATATATTTTATCTCCTCTAGAGTTAATTGCTCTTTATTCATTTGCTTAGTTTTATACACACCAAACAATTCTTTTATAAATATATTCACCATCTCTCTATGTATATTCAAACATGTCATTTAATCTTGAATTTGTCCCCATATGTAATTTAGATTTTGCTGTCTTTGTTTTCTTTTTGATATGGGCCTCCATTTTTGGCTGCCCACACTGTGCTTAAACTTCTGAGTTCATCCTGGTATAATCCCAGCACTTGGGAGGTAGAGACAGCTGTATTTCTATGAGTTTGAGACCAGCCTGCTCTCCATAGTAAGTTCCAGGACAGCCAGAGATACATAGTAAAACCTATCTTGAAAAAACAAACAAACAAATATATATTTATATGTATATTTGTTTATATATATATACACACACACACATACACACACACTATGGTATTGGACCTTGTATGATAAATTATTTTTCAGAGTAGACTTGTAGACTTCCTGTGTCTCAGGTATTATAGTTACTTTTGTTGTCCCCAGGAGTATGGACTTTAAAGTTCAGTTTCTTTTCCCTCTTTATTTCTTGGTTAAAACAATTTTCCACTTTAATTCTTTGATTTTGCACATTGATCTTTTATCCTATAATCTCACTGAACTTGCTGATTAGTGCTAATAGATTTTTAAGTGAATTTCCTTGCATGATATATCTGCAAGGTCATTTGATATGCAAATGGAAATAGCTTTATCTCTTTTATCCCTAATCAGGGCAACTTGCTTCTTTTTCCTGACTAGAAATTTCAGTACAATGTTGAATAAAACATGTGAGGACACCCTTATCTTAATATCTCTGCTCATAGGAGGAAATCAATCAGTGTGATATTACCAAGTTTTGAAGGAGCTTTTATCATAGTATGTTAAGTGTTTTTTTATCATAAAGAGTACTGGATTTTTATCAAGTGATTTTTCTATGTCTGTTGAGATGGTGATGTTATTAATAGAATAAAGATTAGTATCACTAATCTGATAAATTGTACATGCCAAGTTAATATTGGATTCCTGAGATGTCTTGTATTATATGATGGTATATAATCCTTTTTATATATTTCTGTATTTAGTATACATGAAGTGTATATATACTCATGAGAAATACTGGTTTAGTTTGTTTTAGTTTTATTTTCTTGTAATGACTACCTCTCTTTACTTTTTTAGTTGTGTTTTTGTTTATGTGTATACACACAGAGAAAGATTCTTTTTCTGTTTCTATACCATTTCTCCTGACCCCTATTAACTTTCTAGGTTATTTATCGTTACTTCAATGGTAAGTGTCAAATACCATTTTAAAAGTAGCTTGACCAAGATATAAACATGAAATTCTTGTACCTTATTCTTAGTCATCTCTATAAATGAACTATATCTAAAGATGTATATGTAAATTTTAAATACTTTTATTACCTTGGTCATTACCCATGACCACTAAAGTTTCTTTTGTTCTCTTTCTCTAGGTGGAATATGTGTTTACAGATAAAACTGGGACACTGACAGAAAATGAGATGCAGTTTCGCGAATGTTCAATTAATGGCATGAAATACCAAGAAATCAATGGTAGACTTGTACCTGAAGGACCAAGCCCAGACTCCACAGAAGGAAACTTATCTTACCTTGGTAGTTTATCCCATCTCAACAACTCAGCCCACCTCACAGCCAGTTCTTCTTTTAGAACCAGTCCTGAAAGTGAAACTGAGCTTGTAAGCAATTTCCAAATTAATAATTATGGGTTTCCTATGAATTAATCTCTTTACTACATGGACTAGGGAAAATTCCTGTCAGTGAAACAACAAGTATGTATTTGAAATAGATATCTTTGATTTAGCACCACAAATACTATTCTGAGACTAATTCCAGCCCAGGTTAGCTTGTCATTACTTAGCATCTTAAATGCCTTAGCTTGTTAGGCATTTCAGTGGAGCAGTAAGAAAATGGTATTATTGCCTGGAAGTGAAAAGAGAAAAATATGTTTTCTTCTTTCTGAGACCTTACTTCTTCACAAGGACATAGTCTCCCTAGCTTGCAGTTTGTTTATGCTTTCTAAAAAGATGCACTTATACCAAAGACTTCTAAGACAGTATGAGATTGAAATCCAAACTATGCAGCTATTACTCAAGCAAACTAGGCCATAGTACTCTTATTTTAGATCTTAGGGATTTTTTTTTTTTTTTTGTCTGTTTTCCTCTATGGTATTGCGTATGTATGTTGATCATGCATGTTATATTTCTACAGATCAAAGAACATGATCTCTTCTTTAAAGCAGTCAGTCTTTGCCATACTGTACAGATCAGCAATGTTCAAACTGATGGCATTGGTGATGGTCCCTGGCAGTCCAACCTGGCACCTGCACAGCTGGAGTACTATGCATCTTCACCAGATGAAAAGGCTCTAGTGGAAGCTGCAGCAAGGTGATTGAGCCTGATTTTTTTGATCCTCAGACTATCTTGAAATAAATGCTAGAATATTAAAGAACTGTTCTATAAGGTTCTCAAATGTAAATTTATGGGTTTTAAAGGATTTTTAAAATTTATTTTTATAATTTATTCACTTTACATCCCGATTGTAGCCCCCTCCCTCATCTCCTCCTGTTCCCACCCTCCCTCCCTCTTCTCTTTTATTCCCCTCCCCTATTTCTCAGAAAGAGGGAGCCCTCCTCCCCTACCATCTGACCCCAGCTTATCAGGACTGCTTGCATCTTCTTCCTCTGTGGCCTGGCAATGGCTCCCCCACTAGGGGGAAATGATCAAAGAGCAGGCATCAGAGTCCATGTCAGAGACCCTGTTCTCCTTACGAGGGAACCTACATGAAGACTGAGATGCCTGTCAGCTACATCTGAGTAGGGGGTCTAGCTTCTCTTCATGCATGGTCCTTGGTTGCTGCAACTGTCTATGCAGGCCACCATGGGCCCCAATTTGTTGGCTCTGTTGGTCTCCTTGTGAAATTCCTGTCCCCTCCAGGATCTTTCAAAATTTTGTTTAGTATGAATTCTATGTGATAAAACTTGTGGGAATATTTTTCATTGTTTTGGATATGGTCTCACCTGTCAAGTTCTTAAGAATAGTTTCGTAATATTCAAAGGCTGTATCATAAATACACCTTAAACTTTAAATTAAGGTGCCTTCATTCAAGCTAAGTTATAAAGGTATATTATAAAATATGAAATATCTTCCTTTAAATCTTGTATTTCTTTGTTCATCTTTCCCCTAGAGCTGGTATTATATTTATAGGCATTTCTGAAGAAACTTTGGAGGTTAAAGTACTTGGAAAACTGGAAAGGTAAATTCTTTCTAATATGTAATAGTCTATAATAAGTATGAGTATAGGACAAGGATCATCAAATTATGGCCTAGAGGTCAATTCTGTCCTCCAGTCTGTCTTATATAGCCCATGAGATATGTTAAATTGCATTTAGAGTTGTTTAAGAAAGAAAAAGAGAGGAGAGGAGAGAGAATAAAATAACTTTGGTAGTATAGAGGCTATAGGCAGATGATCATAAATTCAAGACCTGGCCATGAGGCCAGCCCAGGAAATTTAGTAAGAACCTATCTCAGAATTTAAAAAGAAAAGAAAGGCCAGGAATCTAGTTTAGTGGTAGAACACTTGTCTTGTATGCAATCTGAAATATTAAGTGACTCTACATAAAATACTTACTAGCCTCTGCTCTAGAATGACATTAGTATTACATTGTATCTTATCACAATTACAGCAGTGTATTTTCTGAATTTGCTTATGTATTTATATTAAACACTCTTGAAGTTGAGATTCCATAGGTTATTGGAAGAAGAAAACATCTTTATATTTTGTTTCTGGGGTTCTGGAGATCAAAACCAGTGTCTCAGGAATGTTAGGCAAATGCTATGCCATAAAGCCCACCCCAGTGCAAGATCCTTCGTGTTATCTGTGATTTTGTGTTCAAGCATTCAGGAACAGCAGTCTAGTTATCCTATTTCTACACTAATAAGTTAGTCCTATTGCCTGTTGTTTGTATAACTTAGCCCTTGCTATGCTTTTCCACACTAAAGAAAGGCCATTCAGAAGCTGATTTCATGAGTGAACCTGTTGTCAGCTTAGAGCATTCATTGCTTACACATCATTATAGAATTCTGTCCTAGAAGAGAATTCCCCGACTACAGTTATCCTTGTAAGTTCTCTCTCAGCTCTGTACAGAGGCAATTGTTTCCTGACCCCCTCCTCCAGACACCCAGTTTCAGAATCATTGCTGGCAAACCTTTAAGACTTCATGAAGGTTGAAATTGATGAGATATGTAAGGACGGGATAGTGAGGATGGGCAGAGCTGGGTTCTGGTCCTTCTGTACCACTTAACCAGCTTGTTCAATCTTTCCAGTCCTCATCTTGGCTTCTGTGGGAATTAAGTGTCGCAAGGTGTGTAAAGTGTATGGCAGTTGTTGAGGACTTAATGTCACCCCGTTTGTGTCCGGTACTGTTACTGATAATTTAGAGCCACTCATGCAGATGCAGTTCTAGTTTCTTGTTTTATACTTGTGTTTTATCTTTATTCTTTCCAAATATTCAGATGTTAATACTCTGTAAATTAAGGATTATCATTCTTAATTTTTAGGTATAAATTGCTTCATATTCTGGAATTTGATTCAGATCGTAGGAGAATGAGTGTAATTGTCCAGGCACCTTCAGGTAACCAGTCTAAACTTTCATGAATATTTAGTTACCTAATATAGAGCTTAGTAACTAGTCATTTTTTTTTTTTCTTTCAGGTGAAAAGCTTTTATTTGCTAAAGGAGCGGAATCTTCAATTCTTCCTAAATGTATAGGTGGAGAAATAGCAAAAACCAGAATTCATGTAGATGAATTTGCTTTGGTAAGTACAGATAGCTATGATTTTTTTTTTAAAAATAAAATAAAAAAGCTTCAAAAATATATTTGTGAAAAGATTGAGGTTTCATCTTTTTAATAGATTTTCCATGCTTTAGAAATCCTGTAGTTCTTTTGCATTCAATGTTGGCTCTTTATTCTTGTTGAAAAAACTGATTTTTAACCTGGTATCTTAGTTAGGGTTTTTATTACTGCAACAAAACACCATGACCAGAAAAACAGGTCTGGAAGGAAAGGGTTTATTTGGCTTACACTCTCACATCGCTGTTCATCACTAAAGGGAAGGCAGGACGTGAACTCAAGCAGGGCAGGAACCTGTCTGGAGGCAGGAGCTGATGCAGAGACCATGGAGGGATGCTGCTTACTTGTTTCCATGACTTGCCTCAGCTGCAGTGGGCTGCCTCCCTCCCATTGATCATTAGGTTGAGAAATGCCTTAGAGCTGGATCTCATAGAAGCATTTCCTCAACTCAGGCTCGTCCTTCTGTTAACCCTAACTTGTTTCCAATTGATACACAAAACTAGCCAGAACAGATGGTAACCAACCTGTTTTGTTAGGGACTTCTGGTTGCATATACCACTCAGATTGTGCCTTTAACAAAAAGTGAACTTCGAATTAAGCTCACAAATCCTTGGGATTCATCTCCTGAATGGCTAGGTGTCTCTGTTCTTTTTGTTTTTCTGTTTCTTTCCCTGCCTTCCTCTCTCCTTCCCCCCACCACCCTAGTTTATTCTGGGCCTGTGATGAGAAGCTTTTCAAGAGAAAAGCTTGAGCCCAGAAATTCAAGAGCAACTGGGACAATATAGTTAGACCCAGACTTATAAAAACTAACTAAATAAAGGGATTGGCTCAGTTGTAGAAGATATACTAGCATGACAGAAAGGGGCTTACTAAAGGAATATAGAGGAATTCCAGGAATATGGAAAAATTAGAAATTGTACATGTTGTATAAATCATGTAGCCTTTTAACAGTTTGGCAGTTCTTCAAAAGGTAAAAATGAAGTTATAACTTGACCTAGCTATATACCTGGGTGTACACCAAAGAGAAAGGAAAAGATATGTCCACATGTGATCTAATAAATGGATGCTCATAGCTCCAAAGTGGAAAAGTCTAGATGCCCAACTGATGAATGGATAAAATATGATATAACCATGTAATGGGATATTATTTAGTCGTTAAGAGAAATACGAAGTACTGGTATCTTATATATGCTTCAACATGGATGAACATTGAAAAGATTGCTGAAAGAAGCCAGTCACAAGAGAGCACACATTATATTTATGTGAAACATCCAGGATAGGCAGGTTCATAGAGAGAAACCAAGTGAGCGGTTGCCAAAGGATGCTGGATGAAGGGAAAAAAGGTAGTGTCTTCTGATAGATAGGGAATCCATATAGGGAATCCATTGGGGGTGAAATATTCTGGTAGTGGCAACGATTACACAATATTGTAAATATTCTAAAAAGCACTGCACGGCACTCTTTAAGAGTTAGTTTAATGTAATGTGATTCTAATTTAAAAGGAGAAATGCAGGAGACTCTTCCAGAATCAGAGAACCTAATCCAGCATCTCATGCTTGGATTTCTGTGCGCCTCATACTTGTCACTCCTCACCTACTTCTGCTGGTTTGCAATTGCCTTTAATCTAATTCATCTACCCACTGTAGTATCCAACAACAAAGACATTTTATTATCTAGAACAATATCAACATATAGTTATTTTAGAGTGGATTAATTAGCACATATATTAATATCTGATTCCTCCTTAAATGTTATTTACAAGAGTGTTGTTTATGAATCAGGAACTGGCACTATTTAGAAATTTGCTAAACGTGGTGATATGGTGTTTTAAAATCTGTTCTTTTCAAATTCTGTTGCTAGATCATTTATTTTGTGTTTTTCTAAAGAAAATACATAGTAAGAAGTCTTTAGATTTGATGCTAATTTTCAGAAATTAAGAAAATTTGAGGACCATATAATCAAGTAGTCAAATACAGATTCCTAAGTTAGTATAGTCCCAATTAATAGATGAAGATAAAATGACGGTATTTAAAATAAGGTTGTGAATCTGGCTCTTATGGCTGTATGTCTATCTTCTCTTTCCTTGTAGAAAGGACTGCGGACACTATGTATAGCTTATAGACAGTTTACAAATAAAGAGTATGAAGATATAGATAGGCGCCTATTTGAGGCCAGGACTGCCTTGCAGCGGCGGGAAGAGAAATTGGCTGATGTCTTCCAGTACATTGAGAAAGACCTGATATTACTAGGAGCTACAGCAGTGGAAGACAGGCAAGTATCAGAAGTAGGTGGTATCCGGTTTGTTTGTTTTTTCAAGAACATTTAAGCAAGTACTTCTAACTATATGAAAATAAGTACTATTAATTAACATCCTATAACAAAATAGATAACTAAAGATTTAATTTTTCTACTCAGGATAATGCTATTTTATTCTGGCATTAGATTTAAAAAATATCCAGATATTTGAAATAGACAAAAAGAATTGTTTGTATTAAATTTCCAGTTTGCTATTTCTTCATGTGTCGTACTATCATCAAACATATCCCTTTATCCTCACCTACTCCTGCCAAATCTGCTTCATGCTTCAGTAATGCCACACTGACTATTGTACTCATGTGTATCAGCTGTAGGTGAATTTGTTGTGCTCATGCCTTTTTTCCTTGGCAAGGCTGGATGATTATTCTCTTCATTGTCAGTGCATTTGTGAATAAAATGTACTCAAAACTAACCCTCATCCAGGAAGATCTTTTCTGACAGCTAACACAGTTGAAAATGCTCTTCTTTGTGAACATTGTATTTTTACTGCTTTTTGGTGCTCTATTAAATTGTTTAAAGATTCTTCTCCTCTCTTGGCATATAAATTCCTTGCAATGTGTTCACTTTTTTAACCCAGCATCTATGTCAATGTTAGTTTCTTGAATTAAATTGAATTCTATGAATCAAATTGATTTTTATAAATTAAGGCTGTTGTTCTGTTCCCTGTATCTACATATTTTAAATATGCATATCTATTTTAAATGTGGTTTTTCAGTTGTTTTCATTAGATTTCTTTTTTTAATACTAATTTTTATTTTTTTATTTTTTTTTATTTTATTTTTCTTATTAGTTACATTTTGTTAACTCTGTGTCCCAGCTGTGTCCCGCTCCCTCATTTCCTCCCCAACCCCACACTCCCTCCCTGGTCTCCTCCCTGCCCCTTTCCAAGTCCACTGATAGGGGAGGACCTCCTCCCCTTTCATCTGACCCTGTTTTATCAGGTATCTTCAGGGCTGGCTGCAAAGTTCTCCTCTGTCGCCTAACAGGACTGCTCCTCCCCTGGGGAGGGGGGGGAAGAGCCTGCCCTTGAGATCCTGTTAGAAATAGTCCTTGTTCCCCTTACTTTAGGAAACTACTTGGTTACTGAGCTACCACGGGCCACATCCAAGCAGAAGTTCTAGGATATATCCATAGATGGTCCTTGGTTGAGTGTCAATCTCAGAAAAGACCCTGTGCCCGGATATATTTGGTCCTTGTAGAGCTCCTATCCTTTCCATATCATACTAACTCCCCTTCTTTCATATGATTCTCTGCACTCTGCCGAGGGTTTGGTTATGAGTCTTAGTGTCTGCTTTGAAACACTGCTAGGTAGAGTCTTTCAGATGCCTTCTGTGGTAGACTCCTGTCATATGTTCAATGCACATCCCATTTGTCTTTCTAACTGAAGATTTCATTAGATTTCTTAAACTAACATGAAACTATGTAGTCCTGTATTTCCTACAGCCTGAGGTGTAGCCCTCAGAGTGATTGGAGAGATTTTCTTCAGAGGTGCAGTGGTGGGAAAGAGATGTTTGGTTTGAAATTTTGGATTTTCTAGTGGCACATTTCTTGCTCAGCATGCACCAGGCCTCAATTCAGTCCCCGTCTCCCCAGTACTACTTCCTAGTCAGATAAGTTTATGAAGGTTACCTAGTTAGTTGGGTTCATAAAATCCAACCTTGATGATAATACCCTGAAAACATACAGTTGTAAATTTTAATTGGTTAGTTTTGTTTGAACTAGATGGCCACTAGTAGTTTCTTATTTCCTGCATAATGAAAGAAAACCTCAATTATGTTTATGCACTGTAATGTTTCTATAGAGTCTATACTTTACATGTGCTGTGTGGCTTATAGTTAACATATACTACAGGAGTATTTTTCACTGCCAACTTTGTTTCTTTTGTTTTTAGACTACAAGATAAAGTTCGAGAAACTATTGAAGCATTGAGAATGGCTGGTATCAAAGTATGGGTACTTACTGGAGATAAACATGAAACAGCTGTTAGTGTGAGCTTATCATGTGGACATTTTCATAGAACTATGAATATCCTTGAACTCATCAACCAGAAATCAGACAGTGGATGTGCTGAACAATTGAGGCAGCTTGCCAGAAGGTAAGACAGCAATGACTGGGCCAGTTTGCCGCTGCCAGCTTCCATCAGCCCATAGATGAAAGGTTTTTTAATTTAATTTTTAATTAAAAAACAATTTTTTATTGTTTGTTTTTATGTGTATGGCTCCTTTTCATGCATTTATGTCTCTGTTACCATCTGCATACCTTGGGCCCACTGAGGGTAGAAGAAAGCATTGGATCTTATGTAACTAGAGTAACAGGCAGCTTGAGTTACCATGTGGGAGCTGGGGATTGAACCTGGGTCTTCTAGAAGAGCAGCCAATCCTCTTAATAGCTGAGTCATGTCTCCAGCCCTGTTTTTAAGATTTTGATAGATAAGGAGCAATCCAAAGAATTATTTCATGCTTCAAAAATTTCATACATCATGGTGTCTGTGAGTTTGATACCCATACACATTTGTTTCCCCAGTATCCAGGTATGTTATTGTTGCACCATCTGAGTTAGCTATTTGCAGCTGAGCCCTTACAAGGTCCTCTCATCTCTGCACTGCTGTGTGGCACATGATAAAAGTGGCATGATCATGACTTAATAGTGTTTTGAGTGCTATACATGACACCACATTGTGACACATTTTATATTTACTATTGTCAGTCTGAAGTTCAGTGACCAAAAGAAAAAAAAAGTGTTGCTTCTGGAGTTTTTGGCCAGTGAGGTCCCAAAGATCCCCAAATATCATGGGCTGTTGCCAGTTTACTTGGTTACACTCTAGAGCTTGATGGGAAGATGAAAAACGCCAATACTAATGATAGCACATACTTGAGTCAAAGAACAGGGAAAAATCAAACTGGGACGTTACTAACCAACAACTCCAGAAGAAGTAATCGATTCCTGGAACTGGAGATTTTATTTATCAGCCTCTGCTGTCCAGTAAAGGTGTTGCTACCCTATTATAGGGTAATAACATTTTGACTGTGTGTGTGTGTGTGTGTGTGTGTGTGTGTATACAGCTTCTATAGCAGTAGATTTCTATATGACTTCTTTGAAAAGTCTTATTGTTATTATCCCTCTCAGTTTCCCTCTTTCACTTAGTCCTCCCACACCCCAACTTTCCCCTTTTACTCATTGTACAAATACAATCTATTTCTCCTCCCACAAAAGCTCCTCCCTAGGGGCCATTAGTAATTTCCTAACCTCTTTGGGTATCCCAAATGAACACATGTACCTAAAGATTCAAAACTCAGTCAGTTGAGAGAAAATGTAGCATTTATCTTTCTGGCCTAGGTTACCTTACTCAGGATGATATTTCCAGCTCTGTCCATTTACTGGTGAATTTTATAATTTCATTTTTCTTACTTGTGTAAATATACCATTGTCATTATGAATTCATCAGCTTGATAGATATTTAACTGGCTATTATAATGGAAATTTCCTAGATACTGTGACTAGAGCAGCAATAAATGTAAATAATAAATATCTTTATAGTAAAATATAGGATTTTTTAGGTATATGCTCAAGACTGGCATAGCTGGATCATCTGGCAGATTTATTTTTAGCTTTTTTAGGAACTTCCACAGTGATTTTCATAGTGGCTGACCTGTGTGCAGTCTCACCAACACTGAATAAATGTTCCCTTTTCCCCACATCCATACCAGCCTTTGTCTTCATTAGTGTTTTAGGTCTTTGCCATTCTGACTGTGGTAAGAGAAAAAAATCTCAAAGTACTTTTAATTTGTATTTCTCTAATGGCTTACGGCTATTGAACTCTTACAAACATTTGTCCTCCATTTTTATTTCACCTTTTGAAAACTCTGTTCCGTTTTATTCTCTATTTTTAATTGGACTTTTGTTTTCTTAAACTTTTTTAGTCTTTTTTTTTTTATTCTAGATACTAACACTCTGCCCCATATATAGTTGGTTAAAAAAAAAAAATCCTTTTCTGTAGGCTGCCATTTCACTCCAGTGATGATGTTCTTTGCTGTACAGAAATATTTTAGTTTCATGAGGTTCCATTTATTAATTGTTCATCTTTGCGCCTGTGCTATTGAGGTCCTGTTCAGAAATTCTTTTCTTGTGCCAAGTTCAAGCCTATTCCCTACTTTCTCTCTTACCAGATTCAGGATATCAGGTGTTGTGTTGAGGTCCTTGATCTATTTGGAATTGAGTTTTGTGTAGGGTGAAAGATAAGTTTCATTCCTCAGCCTGTTGCTGTCTTGTTTGATCTGCATCACTTGTTGAAGATGCCGCCTTTACGGCATTGTGTATTATGGGCCTCCTTGGCAAAAACATTGTGACTGTAAGAGTGAGGGTTTCTGTGTCAATCTTCAGTTGTATTCCATTGGTCAATAAGTTTGTTTTTTATGATAGTACCATGTTGTTACTACTATAGTATAGTATAACCTGAGATCTGGGATAGTGGTACCTCCAACAGTTTTTTTTTTGTTGTTGTTCAGGATTGTTTCAGCTATCCTAGGTCTTCTGCATTTCTATATAAAGGAAGTAACACAAAATTTCTAGAATTGAGTGAAATTAAAACCACAACATACCAATACCAACAGCTAAAGGATACAATGAAGGCAATTGTAAGGGAGACATTTATACAGTACTATGGGTCTACACCAAAAAATTGAGAGATCTCAAATAACTTAATGGTGCATGAAGAGACCTTAGGAAAATAAGAACCAGCAACACACACACACACACACAAAAAAAAAAAAAAAAAAAAAAAAGTGGGAGAAGATGAAATCAGGGCTGAAATTAATGAAATCGATAGAAATGGGAAACAACAAAAAGAATCAGTGAAACCAAGAGTTGGCTCCTTGAAAATGTTGACAAGATTGACAGATTGTTAGCTACATTAACCAAAGGAAAGAGGCAATCAAAATTAATTAAATTTAGAAACAGAAAGAGATATTCCACAGATATTGAGAGAACTCAGAAAATCATAAAGATATACATTGAAAAGTCTACATTTCATGAAACTGAAATATCTAAAAGAAATGGGTGTGTTTCTAGGTACATGTGACTTATAAAGGTTAAATCAAGAGAAGTGAATAATTTAAATAAGCCTATAATATCCAGTTTTGAGAAAGAAGGAGTAATAAAACATCTCCCAATTGAAAAAGCTCTCAGCCAGGTGGGATCTACCAGACCTTCAAAGAAGAACTAATGCCAGTACTTCCCAAACTATTCTGCAAAAGTGAAAAAGAAGGAACAATTCCAAATGGAAGAAGTTAGATTATCCTGATACCAAAACCAGCTAAAAGAGTAGCAGCAACAACAAAAAATTAAAAATACAGGCTAATATCTTTAATGAACATAGACTCAGAAATTTTTTAAGAAACTACTTACATAACAAATTCAAGAACACACCAAAATGATTATCTATCATGACCAAGTTGACTTCATCCCAGAGATTCAGGGATGGTTCAACATACATAACAAAAGGAAATCATGAAATTTTCAGGCAAATGGTGGGCACTGGAAAAGATCATCCTGAGTGAGGTATCCCAGAAGCAGAAAGACACACAGAGTATATACTCACTTAGACGTGGATATTAGACATATAATAAAGGATAAACAGCCCACCCTCTTATACCAACTTTTGCATTCATTATTTTATTATTGCTGTAATGAAGCATCATGGCTAAGATACATTATAGAAGAATAAGGTTATTTGTGTTTATGGTTCCAGAGGGCTAGAGTCCCTTGTTGCAAGGACAGCATGGCAGCCAGCAATGAGAAGCCAAAAGCTCATGTCCTTTACTGCCACTATGAAGCAAGAATCTAAGAGATATTTTTTTTTATTTTATATGTATTTATTTTTAATTATATGGTATTTTGCCTGCATGTATGTCTATGTGAGAGTGTTGGAGTCCCTGGAATTGGAGTTACAGCTGGCCATGTAAGTGCTAGGAATTGAATCTGGGTCCTTTGGAAGAACAGCCAGTGCTCTTAACCACTAAGCCATCTCTCCAGTCCCTAAGAGATATTTTTAAAAGACAGTGCTAATTCTAGACAAGTCTTTGCTTGAATATAGAAGGCACTTCATCTTGGAAATTGTGCTATTTTGAAAGCATTTGAACACCATTGTGGTGAGTTAATATTTAAGAAGAATAATGCCAGGAAGAAATTAACTGCTCAAAATAATTTACTTTATATAAGCCTTCCAAAATTATTTCTTGGTTATTGAAAGTTATGTTTTACCAGTGATATGGCTCAATGGGTAAATGTGCCTGTTAATAAACCTGACTACATGAGTTCAGTCCCCGAGACCCAAAATGGAAAGAGAACCATTTTCTGCAAGTTGTCAACTGACTTCTACATGTGTGCATACACACACACACATATATATATATACACAGTAGATAAATAAAATGTAGTTAAAAATATTTTAAAGTAACATTACTTTCAAAGTACAGGAAAGTGTGTGGAAGATGCACTGTTGATAAAGGTATATAAAGCTTTGTTTTTTGGCATGTTTCTTTAGGTCTTCTATATATGTGTTCTTTTGGTAAATATATTATAACCATTAGAAGTATTCATTTCTCTTTTTATACAAAAGCTGTATTTTATCTTACCTTTCAAATAATACATGTGAGTTTGTTCACTTATAAATAAGTCACTCAATAGGTAGTCTGGTTGAGCGGTCCATCTTTTAATAAGACTCTTATCAAAGTAAATATGCTTCAGAGTATAACGTAGATGATATAATTATTTTCTTTCCTAGAATTACAGAGGACCATGTGATTCAGCATGGGCTGGTAGTAGATGGGACCAGCTTATCTCTTGCACTCAGGGAGCATGAAAAACTGTTTATGGAGGTTTGCAGAAACTGTTCAGCTGTCTTATGTTGTCGTATGGCACCTTTACAGAAAGCAAAAGTAAGTATATATCATTTTAAAAGTTCCATTAAAATATTTGGAAGTAAAAATACCCTTATGGAAGAAAGAGGGAGAGAAGCAAGACAGGAGAAAAAGAACAAACAAGATAATTCTTTGTTAAAACTTATCAACCTTAACATAGTGGCACATGTGTGTAAATCCTAGCATCTAAGAGGCTGAGGCAAAAGAATTACAAGTTTGAGGCCAGTCTCAGCTAATTATCAGGAAGGGAGGGAAAGAAAAGGAAGCTGCAGCAATTAAGTCATAAATAAGGAAAGTTGAAATCCAATTGATCTTTATCATCTCATGTAAAACAATATACAAGAAATACTTACATTTTTAGATACGTAGGATCAACTGAAAGCCAAGTCAAACAAGTTTTATAAATCTACAATTTGAAGTATCTTGAGATCTTAAGACGCTTTCCTTCAAAAACTATTCTTGGTAGGCCAGCAGGACGGCTCACTCCTCAGATAAAGGCACCTGCTGCTGAGCCTGACTGCTTGAGTTCCATCCCCAGGCCCCACAGGGAAGACGGGAAGACCAGACTTCCACGAGTTGTCCTTTGACTTCTCTGTGTGCATCCATATACGCATACAAACATAAAATAAAATGTCATAAAGTTTTTAAAGGAATATATTATAATATTCTTAACAATACATATAAAGTACTGGTTGTTTTGCATACAGACATCAGGTTTCTTTAGATTCATGGAATTTTGTTGTAGTACTTGTGTGTCCCAGTCTGTGGAGATTAAAACTAGAGTGCAGGCATGTCTTTATTCTGTAAAAACACATCCAAGAACTCTACAACAGTCAGTGGGTAAAGGTTCTGTCAACAAGCCTGGTGGCCGTGATTCAATACTTGGAACTCACATGGGGGCAAGGAGAGAGCCAGCTGCACCGGCGGTCCTCCTACCTCCACGCACCTACCATGTCATGTATGCACGCCTCTACTCCCAACACACACACAGCTTCAAAAAATGTACATGTTTAAAGAGTTTCAGATAAGTTTGTTTTGATTTCACTCAATTTAATGTTTTCTTGTGAGATTTAGCTCATCAGACTAAGAAGCTGTCTTTTCTATTTCTTTTTTTTTTTAATTTTTATTTTTCTTATTAGTTACATTTTGTTAACTCTGTGTCCCAGCTGTATCCCGCTCCCTCATTCCCTCCCCAACTCCACACTCCCTCCCTGGTCTCCTCCCTGCCCCTTTCCAAGTCCACTGATAGGGGAGGACCTCCTCCCCTTTCATTTGACCCTGTTTTATCAGGTATCTTCAGGGCTGGCTGCAAAGTCCTCCTCTGTGGCCTAACAGGACTGCTCCTCCCCTGGGGGGGTAGGGAGGTCAAAGAGCCTGCCCTTGAGATCCTGTTAGAAATAGTCCTTGTTCCCCTTACTTTGGAAAACTACTTGGTTACTGAGCTACCACGGGCCACATCCAAGCAGAAGTTCTAGGTTATATCCATAGATGGTCCTTGGTTGAGTGTCATTTCTCGAGTATTTTCTTTCTTGAGAATTTTGTCTGATGATAGCTCAATGAAGCATATTTATCTATTTAAAAAAGTTATTAGTATTACAAACATTTTAGAATACTTTTTTGGATTACAAACTTAGAATACTTTTAAAAATTCTTTTCTTCCTATAATCCAAACATAAAACTTTTTTGTTATGACATTTTTAAAAGACATTCTTAAACCCTTAATCTTCATATCCCTCAAAAAGTGAGCCTTCCTACATATTACTGTCTAGCATGAATGAAGTGTCTTCCTCATCATCATACTGCTATAGAAGACTGCAGATAAAGGACATTACACGAATAAAAGAAAATTGAAATGTCTTCACAAAGAATGAACTCATTGTATGTTTTTCAGGTAATAAGACTGATAAAAATTTCACCTGAGAAACCGATAACCTTGGCTGTTGGTGACGGTGCTAATGATGTGAGCATGATACAGGAAGCACATGTTGGCATAGGTGATTGAGTTTTTTTAATTGTAAAGTTAGTATGATTCCTTAGTGGTTTTGAATTTTCCTTTTTGTAAAGTACAATGTGCAGTATTTGAAATGAAAACAAACACAGTGTGACCTTACATGACAGTATATCCCCATAAGAAACCAATTATTACTTAGCTCACTATTTGCAATGTTTGATTTTAAAATATTAATTAAAGTGTTATCACATTAGTGAAGTTATCACATTAGTTAAGTTTGGTTATGCTTTGTTAATAATAAGAGTAATTACTTTTACATCCCATTTTGTACCTCACAAAGAACTTTCTTACATAATTTTATCCTTTCTAACTTACATAGTTGCTTTCAAGGTTTTAAATTTATGTTTTATACTGTTATTACATGTGAAACTAAAAATTATGCTTTGCATTTTGAGGACAATTTTAGAAAAAAAGAATTACATCAAACAGTGATTTTAAAAAACAAAACAAAAAATTATTATTTTTGTGATTTTAATGACATATTACTTTCTGTATCATTAAAAAAAAAAAGAAAACCAAAAAACAACAGAAAAAGATCAGACTGTAGTTATCCCTCAAAAATATTTTCCTTGTCCGCATTCTTATTATGGAATCAGTTTTTGGGTTCAGGGTGCTGTTATTGCACTGGCACTGATTCACTGTGAATGATTTACTATTTAATCAGCTCTGATCTGGCAGCATTATTTACAAAAGAACAAGAACGGGAAGTGTGAGTACAGTATGTGTAGCTCCAGTGAGGGATAAAACCCCAGCTTAGAGGAGAGCCAGCCTTGTCCAGGAGGCCTTCAAGTGATGTGTTGTGACATAGAATTGCAGGCTGATAGTTTTTATTTATCTTTTAAAATCAACACTCCCTCCCCTCTTTGGGATAATAAATGTTCATTTTGAAATTTCAGCTTTGTAGTTTCTAAACTATTTCCAATAAATAAATAAAAATAAATATTTTAAAATAATTTTATACTGTGTATAAAGCATATAAGGCTGCTTTGGGGCTGTGGAGATGACCTAATGGATAAAGTGCTTGCTAGGCTGAGCATCTGGGTTCTGGGATTACAGAGTGCACCAGTCCTCACTGTCTGTTTTAAAAAGTGCTTTTACTCTTGAAATAATGTTTTTTAAATCTTGTTTTTTATGTAAGACTTGTTGGGTTTTAGTAAAATAAATAAGCCAAGCATTGTACATACACACACACACACACACACACACACACACACACAGACACACACAGGGAGGGAGGATACATATTTTTTTAAAAGAAGACTTTTATCTTCAAATAAAATGATGCATTGCTTTCAGGATGTACATTATTTTACCTATTTTATTCATAGAAAATCTATTTTTACTTTAAAAAAAACACATTCACTTTGTAAAGGTTTAAAAAAATCATTTAAAATGTGCTTTTTTTTGTTGGGTTCAAATTCCTGAATTTTAATCTTTTCTTTTTATATATTCATGTCTATTACTGCACTATTTAAAATAGCCATAGATAAAGAACCAGTTTAGAAACCCAACAAGAACATATGGTACAGACACTTAGTGAAGTTCTATTCAGCCATTAAGAAGAGTGAAAAATTGAAAAAGGTTAAAACAGAAATCACATTAAATTAAATAATAAGTTCAGAAAGGCAGATACCATCTGCTTTCTGTCATATGTAAAGTAAATTAGTCTTGATGTCAATCGTGATGTATACTGGATGATTTGGTTAAAGAAATAAATCTTTAGTGAAACTACTATTATTTTTCTATTACTGAATTTTCAGTTGTGATAACTATCTTTCAAGAAGGGTAAGCTAATTTGTGTGCTCTGAAAAAATTTAGGGCACTTTTGCAAAAGAAATATTAATATTTTTCTAAATGCATTTATCAGCCTTTTCATTCCTAGCTTATACATTTTCTGCCATGTTTAGGTAAACCTCATGATCATAAATTACCACAATATTCTCCATTTTCTCACATACCTTTGGTTCCCTATAATAGATGTGACATGAAAAAATCACCAGAAACATAGTGTGAGTTGTTTTTGTCAGGAGAGATGGCTCAGAGTTTAAGAACACTGCCTGTTCTTCCAAAGGTCCTGAGTTCAATTTCAAGTCAACCACATGGTAGCTCATAACCATCTATCTTGAGATATGGTGCCCTGTTCTGGTGTGCAGGCACACATGCAGGCAGAATACTAGATAGATAGATAGATAGATAGATAGATAGATAGATAGATAGATAGATGCAGGCAGAATACTAGATAGATAGATAGATAGATAGATAGATAGATAGATAGACAGACAGACAGACAGACAGACAGACAGACGACCGACCCTAGAGCATTTTATAATCTCTGGAACTGGTGAATTTAAAGATGCCCTAGAGCAGTCTGCTCATTAGAAGTTTAGCAGTTTGTGCTTATCACTATGTGGTTGAAGCCTCTGCTAGATCTAAATATTTTGATATTTATTTATTTTCTTCTAATTCTTTAAAAATTGATGTTATATGCCCGGTGTATATGTAGCTTTTATGTTAATCATAGCTAAATAGAACAGCCTTTTGGATAGCTGATTTCTGCTGTATGTTAGGATTTAGGGGTCCTAAGTCTTGCTACGGCAACTATAAATAGTTAAGAGTGATATATATTGTAAAAATTACATTTTGATTATCAGTGAACATTCTTTCTTCTTTATTGCAGGAATCATGGGTAAAGAGGGAAGGCAAGCTGCAAGAAACAGTGACTATGCAGTAGCTAGATTTAAATTTCTCTCCAAATTACTTTTTGTTCATGGTCATTTTTATTATATTAGAATAGCTACCCTTGTACAGTATTTTTTTTATAAGGTGAGTTCTTGTTAGATTATAAGAATCAGTTATTGAAATTCCAATTTAAGAATGTTACAGATATTCAAACAACTCTTAAAATGGTCTCTTTAAATAAAAATAGCTATGTAATAATGAATTTATTGCTGACAGACTGCAGGTCACTGGCTTCCTGTGCCACTAGGACAGTGACAGAATTGCTTAAAAAAGCAATAAAAACATTTTTGATCAATAAGAGGGCTCAGTGCACACAGGCACTTGCCAACAAGCCTGACACCCTGAGTTTAAACTCAGGACCCCATGGTAGAAGGAGAGAGCTTCTATAAGTTGTCCTCTGACTTTCACCTATATGCCATCATGGTTCACTCTCTGTCTTCCCACTGTATACTCATTTCTCTTCCCTACCATCTCTATCTCACACACAATAAGTAAAAAACAAAAATAAGAGAACACACAACACATGCTTTGGGGGAAATTTTTCTAATCTTATTATGTGAAGTTACCTTGCATCAAAATTTATGCTTTAGATTTATTATTCTGTTCAAATTTAGCTGCAATAAATTTAATTTCCTTAAAGTTAATTTTATGTTGGTATAGTAATAAATTTAATTGAACCTCTAATTTCATAGATTCATATCAGAACTCCATAATCTTTTTTGTTTCAAGGGTGGTCTGTGGTAGACTAGTAAATGTATAAGCCTCTCTCTTACAGAGAGTTTATTTGTAAAATAAACAGATAATAATGTTGAAATACTGTTCTCATTGGACCCTTTTAAGGAAGGTGGGATTCAGTGGAACCCGTATTAGGAGTCCCTGCTAATAAACATTTACAATACCAAAGTATCTTATGATGTATGTGCTTCTGTAATTAGTAGTTGCAAGCTGATAGAAAACAAATATTAATATTACCTTAGGATGACATGACAGTTTTCTTGTAGCCTGTTGTTCTGACTTTCACTTGTGACATGAGTAGATTGAATGTTACAGTAGAGTGGTCTGGGGGAGGTGCTTTTCTACCTTGTTTTAGCTTTACTTGTGATAGGAAAAATACTGAGATAGAAAGATGCTATGATAATTCCACTTATTAAAATTATAACCCTGAAATTAGGCATCTATTACCTATTATAATGTCTATGATATGTATTAAGAGCTGAAAACATAACTTGGGTTAGAAGTGATGGGAACTAAAATTTTTCAGTATAATACCTAGGATTCCTTGAACAGCTTCTAGACATGATTTAATAAAATGAGGATTCTGTGTTCTCATCTTACATGGGTGTGTCTGTAGAGAAAATGCACTTACAATGTCAGGTCAGATTTGGTTTCTAGGTGCTTTAGGAACTGTTTTTAGATTTCTTTCTCTTAAGTCAAATATTTGAATCACTTTTCATATTCTTTTGTTTTTCAGAATGTGTGTTTTATCACACCCCAGTTTTTATATCAGTTCTATTGTTTGTTTTCTCAACAAGTAAGTAAAAAAGAGGTTTGTTTTTGTCCTTTTAGAAAATTAATTTGTTCAAATCTGATGGATATTAGACTTCATTTTTCTTTATCTTATAAGTAACTAGTTATATTTACTTAATCCACATAACATTCATAATATTTATTCTGTCTCTTAGTTTGTGATTACTTTTAATACCAAAGTATATGTTAATTGTGGACTTTTTTCCAAATTGACATTAAGTGATTAACTTCATTTATTTGTTTGTTTATTTATGCAAGGTTTTCTGTAGCTCATGCTTGCCTCTTATGATGTAGTCAGGGATGATTTTGAACTGGAGGTCCTCTGCCTCCACTGCCCAAGTGGCAGCAGTACAGGTCTAAGTTACTGCCACCATCAGCCACCACCACTCCAGTTTACGTGTTGCCAAGTGTTAAACTCAAAGCAAGTGCCCTTAACAACTCACTTACCTCTCCAAGCGTGGTAACTCTTTTCATTTATTTGTGGTATTTCTGTATAGTCAATATCAAGTCAGACCAAGTAAGCATTAAAAGTTCACTTAATTAGTTTTATTCTTGATCTGGAAGTTTTAAAAATTTACTGAGAACTTTAGTGATTTAGTCCAGCAATTACATAAATCTCACCTCAAAACTAGTTTTCCATAAACCCTTTCACATAGCTTATTATGTATCTGAAAATGATTGCTACAAGTGGTTCTGATCTTCAGTTATAAGTTAAGTTCACTAGTTCCTCTTGGCAATTGCTTTTTCCCTATTTACTTTCCCTGTTTACAGAGCTTTAACTTTTAAATCACGTCATAGGCATTGATTACCAGCAATAGTTTACCTGAATTGAATACTTTAAGACAATTAATACTTTATGACAGTAGGAATCTGATGCATTTTGACTAGGTTTTCAAAGAGACAGTATTAATAAGTATCTTCAATAGGGTTTATATTGCTGTGGTAAAACATCATGATCAAAAGCAACTTAGCAGGAAAGGGTTTATTTCATTTTACAACTCTCAGGTAACACTCCATTCCTCAGGGAAGTCAGGGCAGGAACCTGTAGCAAGTCAAGATAGGAAACTGTAGCAAAAAAGTGAAGCAGAGGCCATCAGGGAACACTGCTTATTGGCTTGTTCACTCATGGTTGTTCTGCCTGCTTTCTTATACAACCCAGAATCACCTGCCCAGGAATGGCACTGTGCACGGTGGCATGGACCGTCCCACATTAATCATTAATTCAGCAATACCTACAGACCAATATTATGTAGGCATTCTCTCAGTAAAGATTCCCTTTTCTCAGGTATGTTTGGTTTGTGTCAGGTTGACAAAAGCCAGTCAGCAAATGCCATAGGACCATAGGCAAAGAACATTAGTACCAACAGTAGCAAATATAATTAAAAAAAAAATAGCTTCCAAAGAAAATGAGAGGTTTTAGCACTGTAAACAGTATAGAGATGGTAGGTGGGGAAAATTAAAGGACAGGAAAACAGTGTTTAGCCCACCAGAGAGCTTCCCAAGAGCCTAAGATAGATGCAAGAGAACTGTAAAACTGCATCACACAGAGCAAACTTTAAGAGTCTTGAGATGGATATCCAGTTTCCTACATTATGGGAATCCATACTAAAACAAATCACATTTATTAATTGAAATTTTTTACAATGGAATTTTGGTATAAAATGAAGAAAGTAAGGTACTTATTTTTTAGAAATATATAATCTCAAATTTTCTCCAATTTACTTCTCTTTCTAGACACTGTATGACAGCGTATACCTGACTTTATACAACATCTGTTTTACTTCTCTACCTGTTCTCATATATAGTCTTTTGGAACAACATATAGATCCTCATGTATTACAGAGCAAGCCTACCCTATATAGGTATGTATTTTCCTATAATAGATTTGTATAGCTATTGTAAAGCATGATTGTTGCATGCTTTAAAGTTTTTCAGTATTAAAAAGAAATTTTCAGTAAGTTTCCAGTGTTTTTAGGAGTAAACACTTTCTATCTTTGGACTGTTGTACACAGTATTCTATTTCATGTATACAAGAGAAGTTATTCAGTTGTTAATCTAGAGTTCCTTAAATAATTAGTGATGTTCTGTTATTACATAATTTATGAGTGTTAATCAAAGTTAAGTACAAGGATGTATTTCCTGCTTTTCCCCTTCCCCCTGCAGTGCCCAAAGAAGGTAATCCTAGAGATGTTGATCTGTCAGGACCAGCCCATGGTCCCCAAAAAGTGTCACTGAGATTGTAGAGGTGCCAGTTAAAGACATAGCCAGTTTCAGTGGGGAATAGTTTGCTCTGGTTTACCAGAATACCCAGGACAGTCTGTTACCCTCATAACAGTTAACTTCTAGAATGAAGATTATAAGGAGCCTTGGTGCTGAACCCAGCTTATATCTTGCTAAAGAGATCACCATGGCGGAATGGCTGAATGAGGACAAAATATAATACAGATAATCAGTTTGTTTGTTTGTTTTTCACAGTTATACTGAGGTACTATGCCTGTGTAATGTTTTATTATCAAATGAAAAGATACTGAAATTTATTATATGACTTCTGAGCTGTTCAAAGATACATGTGTATCAAGTTGGGACTTATAGCCAAACTTTGGGCAGAGTGCAGGAAATCGTATGGAAAAAAAAAGGGGGAGATAGAAAGGCTTGGAGGGGACAGGAGCTCCACAAGGAGACCAACAGAGCCAAAAAATCTGGGCCCAGGGGGACCTGTAGAGACCAATACTACAACCAAGGACTATGCATGCAGAGGACCTAGACTCCTTGCTCGGATGTAGCCCATAGGCAGATCAGTCTCCAAGTGGGTTCCTAGTAAGGGGAACAAGGGCTGTCTCTGGCATGAACTCAGTGCCTGGCTTTTTGATCACCTGCCCCTGGGGGAAGCAGCCTTGCCAGGCCACAGAGGAGCCTGATGAGACCTGATAGGCTAGGGTCAGATAGAAGGGGAGGAGGACCTCCCCTATCCCTCTTCTCCACTAGGGAGGGGAGGGATTGAAGGTGGGACTAGAAGGAGATGAGGAAGGGGGCTACAGCCGGCATACAAAGTGAATAAATTGTAATAAGTAATAAATAATTTTTTAAAAAATACATGCTATTAATAGAAATGGTTGGTTGTAAATTTAGATTTATTCTTTATGCTGATATTTTTTAGCTATCTTAAAATTCTATCATTTTAAATTATCAGTTAAATTAATTGTCTAGAAGATAAAAAAATGAATCCTAACATGTTCCTTTTTCTTTTTAAAAATAATTATAGGGACATTAGTAAAAACTGTCTCTTGAGCATTAAAGCATTTCTTTATTGGACCATCCTGGGTTTCAGCCATGCCTTCATTTTCTTTTTTGGATCCTATTTTCTAGTGGAAAAAGACATATCTCTTCTTGGAAATGGCCAGGTAAAAAAAAAAAAAAAGAAGAAGAAGAAGAGTGCTTGAAAAATGTTAATAATGTTGAAAAGAATGTAAGATTAAATCACTTCTCCGTAGTCTGATCCCCCAAATTCCCTCTGCCTCACCGGAGCTCAAGAGGATATCAGAGTGAAAAGAGCCTGCTCTTCATGAGCTTACTCCTCATTACCAAAAAGAAGACAACGAATGTGACTTGTATTGGCCCAGGGCCGTCTGCCTCCTTTCTAGGGAAGTACAACAGCATGCCTTAAGTAAAACCAGATCCCCAGCATTGAGCACACAGTTTTTACCAGTACCAGGTCAAAGTTACCTGCTTATACCAAAGTACTTGCTCCATAGCCCTAAAAAGGCAGTAACTCAGGACTGCAGTTGACACCCATTGATCTTTGGAATTTCTAAGACTGAATATTTTAAAAATGGATAAATAAACATGGGTTTGATATGATTTTCACATTCTTTTATTGAAGGTACCTTCAAATAAAGAAATGTTAATTGGTGTTCACATGTATTTACCATTCACTTTTTACGTACCAGAAACCTTATCCTTTTTGCATAGTTTTTTACTAACGTATTTTATTAATATCTGTGAGACTTACCCTCATTTTACAAATGATGTGAGAGTAAGGGAGCTATTTCTCAGTTAATTGCTGGTAGATGTGTATACATTAAAGACAAATCAGCCATTTACATAAAAGTCTAAATGAGTGTCAAGATTATGACTGCTTTGTAAATTAAATTTCATATAATCTGCATAATTATGGTCTTAATATAGAAACATCTTGATGGTCTTTGGGGATTCTTTCATGTGTGATGGACTTTGCAAGTTTGAACTATAAAGATCAAAAGAGCATTTCTGACTGGCAGTGTTTGCAGTTTTCCATGGAACCCTTTCAAGAATACATTGGCCATTATCTTTTTTTTTTTTCTTCCAGATACTGGTTTTAAGTTTAATTTTTTTTTTTTTTTTTTTTTTTTTTATTTACTAAGGTTTTTCTATCAAGATGCACTGTAGCAAATGTTCTACTATAACTTCTGTTTGGAAATGTTTCAGAAAATAACTGTGGTCAAGCAAGGTTTTATTGTCATTTTACAAGAAGACAGGAATAAAGCCATCACACTACACCATCCTACGTAAAAACAGTCTGTGACCCACAGTTCTGAATTCTGAATCACCTTTGAATCTCTGGTATTATCTGATATTATCCAAAGGTTCATTGTCCAGGGTAGTTATTATAATGAGGCTTCACTATTTTTGTCCACATATTTGTAACTTTATTATGATCAGAGTCCATGTGTATATCTGTCTTAAATAATTCAGTTAAGTTTTTGTGAAGAGTGAATGACTTTTACCTTAGTGGAATTAACCTTATGTTGCTAAGTAACATATTAGTCTTCCTTGTGTTTAGATGTTTGGAAACTGGACGTTTGGTACTTTGGTCTTCACAGTAATGGTTATTACAGTCACAGTAAAGGTACGCTACTCTCATCAGAAACTGCACACTTTGTCTGTCTCACTCACCTCTTCTTTTAGCTATACATATATAGTGTCCCTTTTCGTTTTCCAGCATTACCTGGTCTTACGAAATTTTAATCATTCACTTAAATTTTACTATGAATTTTCTTTCCTGTTAATTACTTCAGAAAGCTTCATATAATTTTGTCTAGAAATTACTGAAATTTTGCTTCACTATGTATCATCTAAAATAAGTTTATTTTGTGCCATAGAGTTAAGGTAATGTCTATCATCACATGATATTTCTATACTGCTTTCCCTCAGAAGAATATTACACTATTTCCTACTAAGGCTTTTTCACTGATACTGTGTCTTCTAAAGAAGTAAGCCATAGAGCTTCTACACATCTGTAGTTGACGTGTGTAATTCTTGAGTTTTACCTAGAAGTTAAAGTATTATTTTGTATTGCTAAGACACATTTTATTTTTTAGATGGCTTTGGAAACTCATTTCTGGACTTGGATCAACCATCTTGTTACCTGGGGATCTATTATATTTTATTTTATATTTTCTTTGTTTTATGGTGGGATTTTCTGGTGAGTGACTGCACTATGTCTTAATTATGTTGATTTAACAATATTGAACTTTCATTGTGGTAGGATCCTTGATGACCAAATTCTTGATAACCAAATTCTTCTAATACTTTTTATATGTTATGCTGATAAGTTCATTTCTTTGAGTTGATCTTCACAATAACCCTATTATCCTCAGTTTTCTACATGAAAACTGAGTCTCTTGCTCACAAAGATGAAAACAGAAGAAAGCTAGACTGTAAACCATTTGTCTGATTTCATAATAGTGTTCTTTATACTACCCATATAACTTTTAAAGTATTTATTTTCATATACAATAAGTCACAAGACCCATTAACTTTTTACTGGTAACCTCTCTCTCAAAAGTTAATAGTATGCTTCATCTGCATTAAATGTAGATCATTAGTAGGCTTTTTGAAAGATTACTAAGTCATGCTTCCCTAAGATTTTTTTTGGTTAAGTGATGGTAGATCGATACCTTTCTCATGGAGAGCATGTGTATTATATGTGTCTATTGTACTTTAGGTCTGCTTAACAGGCAAAACTTCCTAAAGGTAAGCACAAAGAACTTGACTCTACTCATCATTAACTTACATAAAAGGAGCATAAAAGAACACACTTATGCATATTGCTTATCTGTAAGCCTTCTCTGTTTCTGTATTTTTCTATAGTCTTTTGCAATTGATCTATACAAAAGCCCAAAAAGAATACCTTTGTAATACCATAATCTGAGTTTCTGGGGTGTTTTCTTTTGTTTTTTAACAAAGAAAAGCCTAGTTTTCAGTCTGAGATTTGGACAATCAAAAGGTTGTTTTAATGTTGTTATTTTGGGCGAGGGGGAGCTGATGTGCCTCAGCACACATGTGGATGTCAGAGAACAGCTTTCTAGCACCAGTTCTCACATTTTACCTTTCCTGGGTTCCAGGAAGAGATCTCAAGTTGTTGGGCTTAGGCAGTGTGTGCTTTACCCAGCTAAGCCAACTCATTGGCCAGTTTTTTTTCTTTTATAACCAATAGAAAATAGTTTCTTACACACTATTTCTTGGCTTCTTATTTCTGTAATCAACATCATTCTAGTCTTCATTATTCTTTTATTAACTTGCCAGGAAACTAGGGTTACGTAGTCACTAGCTTGCCATTTCCCTATTAGTGAAAAGGTAGAACTATTAAAAATAATTAAACTCGATTTTACATTTTAACACAGTCTATCTCAGTTTATTTAAGTTCTTCCAGTTTCAACTTAGAAAATGTTCCCAGCACTCTTAAAGTTGTTATTTTAAGTTATTTGAGTTTTGGTGATGTCTTGATTTAACTCTTGAGTTTTTCTTTCACTTGTTCTAAAACAATGTCCCCTCTGTAGGCCTCGCACTCAAGGCACTTCTGCCTCATCTTGCAAATGTTTAGATTACTGGCCTGTGACACTATACACAGCCACTGCTGGCTTTTAATGAGTCTACTGTCTTCCTTTGCAGGCCATTTTTGAGCTCCCAGAATATGTATTTTGTATTTATTCAGCTCCTGTCAAGTGGGTCGACTTGGTTTGCCATACTCCTTATGGTTGTTAGTTGTCTATTTATTGATGTTGTGAAGAAAGTGTTTGATCGACAGCTTCATCCTACAAGTACAGAAAAGGCACAGGTAGGCACTTTTCATACTCAGTAACTCTTTAGTTAGAACACTTAGTGATGACTATCTGTGATTCCAATTTTTTATAACAGAAAATGCCTATTCCTATAGCAAAAAGAATTTTCCAGTACTTTTAAGTGTGGTATTTTTAGGTTTTTTTTTTCTTATTTTTTTATTTATTTTTACAGCTTCTAGTAACTATAATTTTAAGTTTTAGATATCAAACTATCAAGTTATTTCCAGACAATAATAGTATTGCATCACTTAGCTATGACCAAGGTATATAGCCATGTCTTTAAACTACAGCAGACATTAGCAGTATGCTGATGCTTAAGGAGATGATATTTGGGGACTGATACCTACCATTTCACTATCAGCTATGCCACATTTTCCTCGTTGGTGAACTTGTAATAGAAATATTTTTCATTCCCTTTGCAGTAAGGATTAAATGAAAGAATGTTTAAGCACAGTAAATGCTAAAGAGATGATTCAGTTGGTCACATCAGTATTTATCATTTACTTAGTTCAGTAATATAATTCTAGAGATTGTATATTTTGGTGCAGTATAAAGTGATGAGGATGTTGCTGTGTCGTACTGATTTCTAAATGGTACTGAAAAGAGTTACATGAATTCTGTGTCTGTCTGGGTATATATGTGCACTAGCTGGGACAGACTTCTCATCTACAGCATATTATTTAAATCTATATCAGAAAGCTAGATCCTGTTTCTAATGTTCAGAAGTAAATATTTAGAGTCAAATATTACTTTTAATATGTTTATTATACTTGTTTAGGCTTTTCAAATAAAATATTTTGTTTTTAATTTTCAATTATATGTATATATATGGGGAGGTATGTGCACATGAATGCAGGCCAGAAGAGGGTAGTGGCTCTCCTGGAGATGGAGCTCTAGGTGGTTGTGAACCACCCAAAGTGGGTGCTGGGAGCTGAACTCAGTTTCTCAGCATGAGAAGCATGTGTGCTTAACCATCACTCCAGCTCCACTTTTCTAGACTTTTATGGCGGATAGTCTGTCTCATTCTGTGGTCTATATTGTACTTCCCCCCAAATTGTATGAGCAACATCATATTAACATTTACTCACATTTTCTTTAATTGTTCTGTGGTTTGAAAGCTTTAAGTGTATTTTCATAAAGATTGCTTACTGAGCCAAAAGGTATGGTATTACTTACTGTTACCTTTTCTGTATCCTTATTTTAAAGTATCACAGAGGAAATATTTGACACTTCATGCTCTTGAAGAAGAAATAAAAATACTCTATATACTTGTGTTAAATATGTTAAAATTTATTTAAAAAGGAGTTTACACTAACTCATTTTATTATATGTTAAGTCAGAATAATTTTCCCTTTTGCTATGAAATTAGTATCCAAATGATTAATGAGATGTTGTGGTTGCTCTCATTTGGGAAGAGGAAGTAAAGTTTTACTCCATTCATTGGTCTTCTGGCCTGCTGCTGTCATGTCATGCTTTTTCTTCTCTTTTCTTTTAACACTGAGACATTATTTGTCCTTTATATCCTATATGTGATGTTATTCCTTTGCTGTAAGCGATAATCATTTCAGCTTCTGTCGTCACTTCTGACTTCAAATGATGGAGAAATGGCTGTTAAGTTACCAGATGCTTCATTGCTTATCAGATAGCAAGAAAAGTCACATCAAAAGGAGAGCTGCCAGCATTTATTCTGAGTGTTTTCGTTTTTTTTCTTCTCCAGAATAAGAACGTGTTTTTAAAAGTGAAGCATAAACTTTTTCTTATGGCAAGGCTGATCTCCTACAAATACTAGTTGTGTGTGTACCATGCATATTTCCTGCTCTTGTGGGAATAGGTGTTCGGTATTTACAAAGCTTGTCCTGTGTCTGTCTCTTAGATGATGACTACAGTTCACTGACTTGTGTGTGCCCCATCCCTTTTCTGTCCACTTATAGATGTACTCCAACACAGTGGCTTTAAGTGACGAGTTCATCGCACTGCAGCCTTTGTCGAGGGCAAGGAATCAGCTGAGCAGACTTAGGTAGAGTAGGAGTAGACCCTTGTTAACGCTTATGCATGCCAAAGGTCAACTAAATACTACCCAGATATGGGCAGATGCCTCAGTAAAGAGTCAAGCATGTACAGCTCTGTCTCTAATTTGACCTTAATTAATATGGGCATTAACATTTAAAAATGGTATCCATTTCTTTGAGAAGAAAATTGAGATGGAAATTAAACATAAGTGGAGAGAGAGCTGTACCTTGTTACATATTTTTTACACCTATCTTTCCTAGCATAATTCTAATGCTTCTGCTTGTCATAGTCATATGTAAGAATGTTCCTGCATGTTGAGTAGTTAAAAAGTTATCAAAAAGTTTAAACTTAAGTTGTAGTTACCTGGAAGTGAGATTTGCCAGTTTCTGTCTTGCCTTAATCTGTGATACAAATACATGTGCGTGCGTCTTTGTATAGCAGTGGCTGCATAAGTATCTCATACCCTTGCTGTTGTTTACTGCATCTATAAGTTGAAATATTTATTTTCTATGTCTTATGTTTAACTCTATCTCCACAGCCACGCCAATTTGGAAACTTACAAAAAAACAGCCACTAGTATCAAGATATCTTTTGACAGAAGGAAATGAAAGCTGAAATCCTAGAACTTTTGATAATATAACTACATGTCAAAATTGTTGGGTGGTTGGTTGGTTTTTGTTTTCAGATGGGGCCTCTGGCTGGACTAGAACTCACTATGTAGACCAGGCTGGCCTCAAATTCACAGAGATCCACCTGTCTCTGCTTGGTGAATGCTGGGATTAAAGGCATATGCAACAAGCCTGGCAATTACATATATTTTTAAATCATTTTTTATTCTCCAGATCTCTAATTTGTGTGTACTTACATGATCAAATGAATAGCTATCATATAACATCATGTAACCTTTTAGGTGATAGAGCATGAGTTTATAATTTAAAAGGTGTTTTTAAGTTTTACTAACCTTTTTGTGTCTTTATTATTGGCTTTAATTTTTTTTTCAGATGTTTTGCTTTGGGTGATAACTACAGTAATTATGTATGGCAAATGAGTGGTAAACATTTTTCATATTTCCAAGAACTAACCTCAAATTCAAAGACATGTTTTTACTTTTGGTTGAGACAGATATGTACATTCCACTGTTATCAATAGCTGATTTTTCTATAGTCAGTGTCTATTTATTTGAGGGTCTAACTTTTTAAATCTGCTAGCGGGAGAGTTTGTTATATAAATATATAGACTAAAAAGGAATATAAAAGAATGGCCACCTTTTGTTAGTTTTACATGTGTTGGCTTAAATCAAGCCCCCTTTAAAGGAATGCCAAGCATAAAAGAATGAAGAAAGAAAATGATTGAGATTGCAGGGATTCTAATACTGTGTTAAACTAGTAAGACTGACATTCTTCTGAGCTTTGGGTCGGGTGTCGCAGAGGAGGCACTGCTGTCCTCCTAACAGCTGTCCTGAGTGTTGGTGCCACGCTCACTGCTTCTGCTGTGTGTTTGCACCATTCACCTCCATCCCAGCATGGCTACCTTCCTAGGATTCTAGGTCTATCACATAGTACGAGGATGTTTTTGTACCGGTAACTCAAAATCAGCAACAAAGAAAAACAAAACAAAGGTATTGACCTCAACCAAAGCCAGACAGAAATAAGTTGACCTTCCCTGGGCTGTCGAGATGGTGCAGTGATTAAGAGCACTGGGCTGTTCCTCCATAGGGCTTGGCTTCAGTTCCCAGCACCCGTGTAGTGTCTCACAACCATTTATAACTCCAGTTCTAGGGGATCCAACATACTCCTCTAGCCTCCACAGGTGTCAGGCTTATGTATACATGCAGGCAAAACACTCACACATACGAAGAATAAGGTATTTTTTAAGTTGATCTTCCCTAAAGAAATATTTCAAGTTAATTTTATTGACAAGTAAATTAAGTCATGACCCCTTTTCATGTGCACTGTTGATAGGCCACGTGACCCTTCTGCTCTTCAGTCCAGTTAAAGTGTAGCAGTGCGCTTAGATGAGAGTTTAAGGGAAAGAGAGCAAGGGCTGAGTCTTGACAGCCATAACTCTTACAGCGGAAATAGAACGTAACTAAAGGAAACTTGGTTCTTACTGGGCTGTGTGCTTCTAAGAGCCTTGCACTCGTGGTTTCATATGGTCTGCTTTGCTGTATTCTCCAAGAAGCTCCTTGGCTCTTTCTGTCCTGGTACAATAACTGTGCTGTTGTGTGAACTTCTGTCTGTGACTCACAGATTGTAGACCCAACTTACTGCTTTGATTTTAAACTGTAGACTGTGAGAGTATTGTTCTGAATATGAGACTTACTGCTTTTCTGTCCTTCTAGATGGAAGAAGATAAGGGTTCAGTCGGCTCAGCATATGAATTTGCTGAAAGCCAGCACAGAGGGGAGGACAGTAGGCACCTGCTAGCTGAGGCTTGCAGCCAGCAGGACAGTTGTTGCGTGCACTAGGTAGTACTTTGCTGGGCCTTGTGGGGGACGCCTCATCTTGGGTCATGCCATGGAGAATCAACATCACATTTCCATCTCACTGTACTAATTCTTCATGGTTCCTCCTATATTGTTTTTGTTTCATTCTTTTTTTTTTAATCCCTCAATTTGTTTTTATGTTTACCCCTGAATTTCTCATTCATGTTTCTTTGGATTTACAATGATAAATCACGTTTCATCTCAGATTCTCTCACAATAAGGTATTTTCATAGCCTGTTGTCTTACATTCAAGAAATTATCCCTTTCTTCTCCTTTTGAAATTATGTCATGCATTACCATTTTAAAACTGTTAATCCTTTTTGAAGTTGTAATTGTATGTATTTTTATAAATTTTAATGTAGACACTGAATTATTGAAGTCCTCTTTTTTTACTTGAATACTCAAATGAGCCAGTGTGCTTAGATCTAGTGAGTAGTTGGTCACTAAATGGCAGTTAACAGACTTGTTCTTTTCATAAATTTTCATAGTTGTATTTATATAAAAATGTTAACTGTTAGGGCTAGAGAGATAGCCCAGGGGTTACAAATACCACGTTTTTTGTTTGGTTCCCAGCACCCACATTGTGACTCACAACCATCCTCAGGAATGCACATGGTGTACATACATGCAGGCAAAACACTTACATAGAAGAAGCAAGTCTAAAAAGTGCTGTTTGGGGAAGAGTTTATGCCCCTTTTGAAGAATAAATCCAAGCTTCTTCTGGATATAGTTGGGATATGCACAATATTTTGGTTGGTAGTAATTATTAGTCCTGTGGCCACTAAAAATTTTTCCTTAGGCTATAACTGTCATTTTAGTGTGATTTCTATTCAAGATGATATTGTTGTTTCATTTAGAATACGAAAATAGAGAAAATTGAAGGCATAGCCACTTAAAGGCTACAAATCATTTCACCTTTACCATAAATCAGATTGTAGAACATGTGTAATAATTTTAATAATAACAATTATTCTGAGACATATTTTAAAGTTAGATTCCTTCAGTGAATTGCCCTCAATGAGGACAGTTAATTGGCTCAGTTATCATTAGTAGTAGCAGTAGAAGTAATTCGATTTGGTATGTTTCAAAAGGCTACAGTCAGGTGTCTGGAGGTGTAGCTTTGTTGGTAGAGTGCTTCTGTAGTGCTTACCGTGCACAAAGCCATGGGCTGAGTCCCAGCGCTGCATAAACTGGGCATGGTGGCGTGTGTCTTCAATCTTAGCACTCAGGATGTGGAGTCAGAAGGACCAGGAAGGAGTCAGGGTCAGCCTGGGCTGCATGAGACCCTAGAATTTATACATGAAGTTTCTCCTTTTCATCTATGCTGTTAACTTCCCTTTCATTATATTGGGGAATTTTAATGTTTCACAATACTGATGCTCTTCCTTACCCAACTATAAATTAATTCCAAGCATATATTGTTAAAGAACAAATTGGATAAATACGTCATTTATATAAAAGACCTCAGTCTCCTTTGAAACTAAAAATAAGTCAGTTATAAAAATGCTTACAAGATCAATATATTTTTTCATTTAGTTTTATTTTTGCATATGTGTAGTGTGCGTGCATATGTGGAGTATGGGTGCACATGTATGGGAGTGCTTAGGCATGCTGTGTGTGGAGGCCCCAGTCTAATCCTAGGAGTCATCTTCAGCCTCTCTCCACTTTAGCCAGGGCAGCGGGCTCTCTCACAGTTCCTCAGCCAGCTTACTCTAGGAAAAGAGCCCCTGTTTCCACTTCCAGTGCTGGACTGACAGACAGGCTGCCACACACACTGGCTTTATACGCATTCTGGGACTGCAGAGAAGCCCTCGTGCTTACCCAGCAAGCTCTGCACCTGCAGAGCCCTCTGCCAAGCTCCCACCCAATATAGTCTTTATTGCTTATTGTTGAGTTGAAATGAGACAACATGCATAGAAATACTTCTCTAGAAAGCTCCCAAACCAACATGGAGGTATTTCATTTAGGTTTGTAAATGTCATTCAAATTTATATCATTATGGAGTTGTTTGTTTTGCTTAGAGGGAAGGGTAAGAGTAGAGTGATGGAGAAAACTAGAAGTTGGAAACAGGTTCTGTCTGGATCCAGGAGTTTTGGAATAACATGGCCAGCCATACTAAACATCCCTAACTGCTGTGTGAGGAGATAAAGCTCTTGCCTTTTCTAGAGAATTTAAGATTCTTAACAAAATTTGAAAGTCAGCACTAATTTATGATCTTTGATTTCACATCAGAAAGAACACATTTCTCTAATAGCAAATGTTAAGTCTAGACAAGATGAAGCTCTAATACACTTAACAATTTGACAAGTCTCATTTAAAGTTAATTTAAAAAAAACCTCTAGTTGATGACATTGTAGTAAAAATATTGAAAACGTCTAAACATAAGACTTAAGAAAATTATTTGGTAACTAACAAAAACTTAGCATTCATCTATTAATATGGAAACAAGAGCAGTAAGTAAGAGTTTTTTTTTTTTATCTAGATCTATAAAGATGAATTTTTTCATTAGCCAGCCATAGCTACGTTGAATCTCCTCGGGGAGGGTTTGGGGAGATGTTGCCAGGAATTTGAGGATCAGGTGTAGTGGAGAGTGTGGTCTACTAATTACTGATTAAAATGTCTGCTGTAGTCAAAGCTACTTATGGTACAACCAGATCGCAGTTCACAACCTTAATTTTTTGTGGCTTTCATATATTCTAAAGATATAAGCCTCCTCTCCTGTTATTTTAAATTACATGAAATTCCATTCCCACCCGCATTACACTGGCTGCTGTGGCTCTAGCGTCTGTCTGAGCTCTTACTTCATGAGATATTGAGATAGGTGATGTGCCTTAGGAAAGCAAGGGACATAGTGGTTTTCTGGAGATCAGAAGAGGGGGTTTCTGTAGATCGCTTTGTAGTATTCACCATTCACAGTGCCCCTCAGTTTTTCTCTTACTGTTTGCTTTGTTTGGGGAGGTGCTTTTTTCATTCATTAGATGATCTGAAAGAGAACATCATATGTAATAGTTTTGACATGCTTGCTCTTTTTGGTGTCTAGGATTTAACGTTTGGCCACAGGTTTATGTGATATAAGACAGATACCTGAAAACAGACACAGACTCAAGCATTGTTCTGCACATAGATGGACACCAACATACACGTGGCTTTCAGGAAATCCTGTCAGCTGGCCAAACAGCAGCTGTGAGCAAAGTACAGGACATTAAACATAGCAGTTCCAGACAAGATCCTTCCTTTCTAGTTATTGGGATAGCTTAATACTTCCTGAATGAATATGCTAAAAGATCAGGTTTTATGTTGTCTTTTTTCTTACAATAGTTAATAACCATTTTATTTTTGGCAGAGGATACTGAGATTATTGTGTTATGCAACACTTGAAAATTCAGAATGCATTTCAATAAATGCCTTTTTTAATATGGATAATCATTAGACAGTCATTTTTATTTTTAGGTAGAAACTGATGTATACTATTAAGGAAATTTTGACCAAAGACCATGCATGGAGATAACCTAGAACCCCTGCAGAGATGTAGCCCATGGCAGCTCAGTCTCCAAGTGGTATCCCTAGTAATAGGAACAGGGGCTGTCTCTGACATGAATTCAGTGGCTGGTTCTTTGATCACCTCCTCCTGAAGGGGGAGCAGCGTTACTAGGCCACAGGGGAAGACAATGCAGCCAGTCCTGGTGAGACCTGATAGGCTAGGGTCAGAGGGTAGGGGAGGAGGACCTCCCCTATCAGTGGACTTGGGGAGGGTTATGGGAGGAGATGAGGGAGGGAAGGTGGGATTGGAGGAGATGAGGGAAGGGGCTACAGCTGGGATATAAAGTGAATAAACTGTAGTTAATAAAAATAAATCTTAAAAAGAAAATTATTTGTATATTAATATACTTTACTGAAAAGTTTACATTAAATAGCTACTTTAACAAAAATTTTTAAACAATTTGTCATTTTATATTTGTTTTTTTAATTATATTGTTTTTTAATATCCTGTCTTTCAAGTACCAATAATGTTATACTTGTAATAAAAATGAATTATTAAAATATAATATAAAGAAATACAGGAAATAATCCCTAATTTTAAAAAACTTAGTAGATTTAACTGTTACAGAGTTACTTTGTCAAATTGCTCTAAAGCTTTTTTTAACTCTGTCTCTACCAGCCCAGAAACATTCATGCCCAGTGACAGAGTCTTTGCAGGTTAGCATTGAACCCTCAGTCTCACTGTGACTAATGCTGCCGCTCTAACCTCCTACCTTACTCTCACCTCACTTGATAAGTACATCCAAGAACTGCCAGTGTGCCTTCCTCGGTTCACTTTCAGTGCTTGTGCCATTTAAGAGATGCTGTAAAGCAATAAACAGAGCCCAGAGAGACTCCTTCAAGTTGTAGGGAGATAGTAGTATTTAACCTGAGCTAGGCCCACAGGCATGAGCTAGAGTGTCCCCATTGGCTGGTGTGGACCATATAGGGGAGCATCCACCCATCAGGAAAGAAGGTTTGGCTTAGCTTGAGGATATGGGAGCCCAAGAGTCAGCAAAATCCAGCCTAGTTGCTGATGAGAACCTGTTGCCTAAGCCAGCATCCCCCAGATTCTTCACTGTAAATTTATGTTCCTCCTGTGGTAGTGAATGGTTCATGGTTCTTGGCACCTCGGGTCAGGTGAGTGAAGACGTTTTGTAAGTAATTGGCAAACACAAAACAGATTCCATGGGGGAGTTGCGTGTGTGTGTGTGTGTGTGTGTGTGTGTGTGTGTGTGTGTGTGTGTGTACGTGTGTGTACACATTTTTTGGTCATGTTTTGTTTGGGCTTTGTTTGTTTTACTGTGTTTTTGCTCTTTTTTAAGAGAGAGAGAGAAAGGTAAAGGGAGAGAGAATTAAAAGTGGGTGGGTAGGGAGGTGGGGAGAATCTTTAAGGAGTTTGGGGAAGAGAAAGAATATGATCAAATTGTGGGAAAAAAAATTCAGTGGATTATAGAATGATGGTCTCAAGCTCACCAGTTGAGACTTAAGCACATTCCTAGACAATCTGAAAGTCTGTAAAACTGCTGGATTAGTGTTTCCCAAGGTACTTATGTTTATGTAAGTATCTCACAAAGCACATTAAAGCAATGGTACATTCCACTCAGTCCTAAACCGAGAATGTTTAAAGAGCATGTGAGGTTTGCTTTCTCAGTGCTTAGCAGAACATAGGGTTTACGTACAGCCAGGCACTTGACCAACAAGAAATCCCATTCGAACTCCCACTACTTGGAATGGTCAGGGATTCTGTACATGAATATTGTAAGACTCCACTGTTTGCTTGCTTTCAGAATATCAGGTTATTTACATTTCACATGTGGCTTTCTGTCCATTGTGCATTTCCAGTGTCCTCCATTACCGCGCCTCACATGGTACATGGTGATTCCCAACCTTGTAGATGTGAACGTTAGCAAACTTACTTCATTCTTCTTCCTCTGCGTCTTCTAAAAATTTATCATTTATGTACATAAAGAAAAATTAATTCAAGTAAGTTTTTAAACTTGCATTCAGAAGGTGAAGGTAGAAGGGTCTTTGTGATTTCAAAGCCAGCCTGGTCTACTCACCGAGAGCTGAGTCATCCACGACTACACAGTAAGATCCTGTCTCCAAAACAGATGGGGGAAAACAAAACAAATCAAGAAAACTTTTGACTAGCAAAACTAGGGTTGGGATTCATTCAGCCATGTGGTCAGACCATTTACCCTCATTTTAATAAAGTTGTTATAGTATAGAATTAAGTTATCTTTTTGAGCCTATTCATGCCTGAATCAGTATAAATCTTAGATATTTGATAAATTCAACTTTAAATGCTAATAGTACTACAAACTTGCTTGATAAATTCTGATCCATGTGCCACCTTCTCACTATTAAAAAGAAGAGAAGTTGATAATGGGCATAGATGGAGTGCCTGTTTTTTGGGTATTTGTTTTTGGCACATAAACTCTACTAAAGTTCTTATTCTTAGCGGTGTAGTTCCTGCCGATTCTTACTTCCCAGTCTTTTCTGCTGTCTGAGTTGCTGGACATTTGTTCTTCAATCATAATGGCAGGAACATTTCACCCAAGCGGAGCTCCAAGATGAGAGAGAGTTCACTGCCTTTCTGAGTAGTTGACATAAGCATCTTGGCCATAGCAAATTATTCAGTGGCAGAATAATAAACCTCCTCAAATGTGAACACCTGTCTACTCATTTTATACCATTATTTATGTAGGCTTCTCAGTAGACCACAAAGCTTTTAAATGTTCATATATGATTATACTACAAAGAGTTCTGTGCATTCCACGTTATAGCAAACCTTGTATGTTTGCATCATTTACTTTCAGTTTTAAAATACTTGTTTTTGATTTTGTAATGGTTTTGTGAAGTTCAACTCTGTGAATAACTAACTTGCTCTTCTTCTGCAGCTTGCTGAAGCACATTCAAGTGTCAAGTGCTTGGACTCCATGTGCTGTTTCCCAAAAGGAGAAACCCCATGCACATCTGTTGGAAGAATGCTGGAACGAGTCATAGGAAGGTGTAGTCCCAACCATATCAGCAGGTGGGACATTTCACTACATAGCCTTTGCTACAGCTGAGTGTTCTGTAAATGGACAGAAAGAAGCTGCAGTGTAGATGATCACTGAATCCACTGGCTTAACCAAGGGAGGCAGAGAGCCTGCTGTTGACCAGCATCATTCTTTGCTGTGGCTGTCACTTGGCAGCTTTGTGATGTGGTCCTGTCACTCAGAGAAGGCACCCTTAGGGAGACGTCCCATCCAGTGAACAGACTGCTGTTTAGTCCTTGTAAGCTCTGGTGGCTAGACAGGTGTATAGGGCACTCTTCCTTAGCACATGGCTTTTTCATTATTATTTTACCTATGCTCCTGCTTTATTTTCTGCTAGATGTTTAGTTTTTGTTGTTGTTTTCCTATTGCGTTTTGTCATTACAAAAATAATCTCCACACTCAATGTCAATCACCTTTGCTTTCCTTGTTTTTTACCTTTGTTCTCTAAAGCTAGGCAGTCATTCAGGACTACCCAGGAAAGGCTGTCCTGCCCCATGTCCCTTCCAAAATGTCTGTATTGAGGTTTTAAAACAAGTTTTGATTTTACATTTCTTTTATTTGGCATTAATTGTCCAATTAAAGGTTATTTTAGAACATGTTTTTAAAATGCTATTAATATTAACTTTGATTATTTATGGACAGAAGAATCTGGTTTTTTTGTGTGTGTAATTTGTTGTTGTTTTGTTTTGTTTTTGTCCATTCTCAAGTCTATTTCTTAATTAGGTTTATCAGAGCTTGTTTTTATAGATCACAACCCCAAATTCTATTTTGGTATAAATAGCATTTGAAAAAAAATATTTTTATTTCTCTGTATGTTTACCCAAGGTGCAGGTGATTATCAGGTACTAGAGAATGAAACAGCCTCTGTGCTTGGTCTCACACTGCTTCCCCAAGTCAAAGCAGCAGCACACTGGTAAAAGTTGTAATTGATGCAGAAAGGTGCCAAGTTCCATTCTCCCCAGGGTGCCAGGAGAATATTAAGACTTTCTACAAGTCAGTGGCTTAGAAAAGCCTGGAGATACCCAAGGGGCGAGAAATAAATGAGTGGAGGGAGTCCATTTGCCTTTTGTAAAATTGCTTTTAATCATTTGGTTAGCTTTGTATTTTGAAAAATATCAGGCTTTCATTCACAGAACATGAAGTGTAGTTTCTTGTGAACATGTTCACATGTTGCCTTTGCTGTGACTTTGTGAATACACTGCCTGTGGCTTTAGCCCTCATTTATCCTGACTTGAATATGACATATGATCCAAAATATTTCCATAATGTAGTTGCAATTTCATCCTACATAACTAGATTGCCATGAGTAGGTAAGTGTATTGGGATATTGGTATCTTAAGTACATGGATTTAAAAAAAAAAATCATAAGATAGTTCTATCATGTTCTTAGATAATAGTTTTCCCAAAAGATATTTTAGAAGGGTCTTCTTAATGACATTCGTTATTGCTTGGAACCAAAATGGAGTTTAGATTAATATAATATAACTTCTACATAGTTGTCTTAAATTGTCTTTAGTAACGTAACAATACACATACATGCCAGTGATTAAAAGACTAAAATTAATTTTAAATGAGCATTTTTTTTCCTGTTTTTTGTATACTCTTGCTTTCTTGCAATCACTTGTGTAGGTTCTGTGCCCCTGTTTGTTGTACTGCTGTTTTTGTAACTGTCCCCCTGGGAATCTGCCTGGGAGTTATTGGATTTATCTTGGCATATCTTCTTAAAGGTGGCTAATACTGTCAGTATTTTTGTTTACTCGGAATTATGCCATATTCTTTTTCTAGGTGGTTTTTCTAATAAAATGTTTGCTTTAGCAGTTAAGTAGTGATTAATTCTTTGTTTGGCAAGCACCATGTACCTTCCAATGCCATCAGAATTTTGGGTTATGCCAATGGCTACTGTTGTCATTTTCTCCTCTTCCTGGCTAAACAATGCAAAAAGTCTCTGCAGATGTTCAGTCCACACTCACACAGGGAAATGGGTAGGATATCAGAAGATGGAGAAAACAGGGAACTTGACAGGAATGTATTTGACAGGAGCTGGTTTTGTATTTTTCAAAGGGCTGTTTAAAAATTACTGTAGCTTATCAGCATTGTATCAAAGTCTTAGCGGTCATAGTTTCTACATATACATATGAAATACTTTTATTATTTATGTTTTGATATGGAACAGCTTCTATTCTACATTTGTGTTTCATGTCCAGTTTGAAGGGATAAGGCAAGGCTGAGCCCTCCAGTATAAGATGTGATAACTCAGGGCTGCTTTACCATTAACAGTACTGACCATCTCTGGAGATAGAACAACTTCCATGTAGTACATGGGCCTTCTTACCATTCAGACACAGAGACAAAAAACTTAGTACGTTTTTTAACCATGTTAAGGTAGTATATCTTACACAAACTCAGTTTCCAAGGGAGCATCATGGTTCTGTGTAAAAGACATGCCACATTCCATTCTAAGGAGCTGTATTTCATCATTGACTGTCATTTTGTGTATATTTTACTTGCAGTTATAAATGAGTTGCTTACTGGTAATTGCAGGTATCTGGGAACTTGAGACAAGAGGGTCTTATTTTGAGCCTGACCCACTCTGTCAACAAAACAAGCCTGCATTGTGACTGTCTTAGTTCATTTCTTGTTAATGTGATAGAACCCGCTGACAAAAGCAACTTAAGTAAGATAGTGCTTCTTGTACCTCATAGTCACGGGCACAGTCCATCGTGGCGGGGAAGTCAAGGTAGAAGAGACTTGAAGCAGCTGCTTACATGCACCCATAGTCAGGAAACGGATAAATGCCTGCTCTTGCTTCTCTCTCTCTCTCTCTCTCATTTTATACAGCCCAGAATCCCCTGCTGAATGCTGTGGTTTCACATACAGTTTGGGTCTCCCGTTAGTTAATATAATCGGATAGTCCTACAGACATGATGTGGACTGTCTCCTTGATGGCTCTAGAGTGTCAAGTTGACTAGTGGTTCTAACCATCATTGTAATATACACTGGTAACCTCAACACTTGGGAAACTGGGGCAGAAGGATTGCAAGTTCAAGGCCTGTCTTAGAGTGACCCTGTCTCAAAATACAAAAGTAAAAAAAAGCATTAGTGGTACATAGTTCAGTGGTAAAGCACGTTCGTAGCCTGTTGGAGGCCCTGGGAAGGGAAGATGAGGGGAAGAAAGAAATTATTAGCTAGTAGGTGTTTTAGGTGTTCAAAATTCTTTTAAAGTGATATTTGACATGAAGGCATATGTGTTTTGAAAAGATGAAAAACAAATCGTACATTACCTGATGAAATGGTTTTCTCTGTAAGTAGTGTTTAGAAAGAGGAAAAACTAATGTAGGATTCTTGCTGATAGAATCGAACATTTAACTCCATTGGGATGTAGGCAGTTACAATTAAAAGAATACTGTTTCCCCTATATGCAGTAGGAATTAGTCATACTCTCACTTTTTTTTTTAGTTTATTTTACAAATGTTGGCTGCCTTATACCTGCCAGATTGGGTTCTCTGTACTTGAGAGTTGTAAACAAGACCTTCCTTAAATCAGAGTGGAGGGTTCTAGACATCCCTGACAACCATGAAGATGAGACAGCTCTTCAGGGTTATGGTTACTTTTTTAATTGTGTTTTTTTGGCCACTGACTTAAGCTTCTGTTACATTCACAAAAAGTCATTGGGAAACAAGATGCTGGATACAAATGAGTCAAATGACTTCTAGCTCTAACCATGTCTAGGGAAGGAGGACACCCTGGCAGGGGCTGTGTGCTGTGTCTTTGTAGCCCCACTCTTCCAGTTTCTGAATAATTTTTATACTGCCCTTGGGCTAAGGGCATGTGTTTAAAGCGTGGCAGGCTGTTTGTGGAGTTGCTACTTCATCTTAAGTTAATTGAAGCTAATTCAAAGTGTCAGTGACAAGTGAAGTATTATGTGTTGAATTGCTTAGCTTAAGGCCTTGTCTGACGGTCAGCTGGTAGTTACCTTTTTAGACTGGTGAAGAATATGCAAGTGTCTTTGATAGCCTCTGATGCTAACCATTTATGACATTAAGGCTAATGGAGCGGAAATCCTTAGAGCAGAATTTACTCTACTCTATCACTGATAATATGAATGCTTACTATTTCCTGCCAGGACTTTTGGTAGATAAGAACTTTTTCTTTCTGTAATGTCAGAATACAAGTTTACTTATTTTTCAGTAAAACTGAACTCTTCTTTTTTACTTTGCTGTCTGTGTGTGTAGTAAATATGTACATTCTTACATGCATGTGTGTGCATGTGTGTATGTGAGCATGTGGAAACCAGAGGCAGATGTTGGTGCCTTCCTCAGGTCTCCGCCTTGTGCTTTAAGATGGGCTCTCTCACTGAACCCAGTCTTCACCAGTTTGGTAGGGCTGCTCACAGTGAGCCTGTGAGACTTTCTTGTCTTTGCCCTCCAGTGCTGGCCAGCATCACAGGCTCACACAGCCATGCTCAGCTTTTGATGTAGGTGCTTGGGGGGGGGGGGGAGTCTAAATTGAAGTTCTTTGCAAAGCAGATGCTCTGTGATCGTCATAGCATACATCTCCCTAGTACTTACCACCTGGATGTGTACAATTCCTAATAGTGCACTTACTTCTAACTGAGTTACTGAGATTTCAAAAGCACCTCTTGTCTGTTACCCATAGAAACTAGTACTGTACTGCATAGATTCGGGCTAATTTCTGTGTAATGACTACAGCATTACTTTTCCTCAGGTTTTTGTATAGTTTAGAGTAGGGTTCAGTGCTAATAGGAAGAACTCTTTAGCATTTAGAAATGAATCAGTGAATATTTTAAAATTTCAATTTTTTTTTTTTTTGGTCCTACAGTTTAGGTCTTAGTTTTGGTTTTGGTTTGTTTGGTTTGGTTTGGTTTGGTTTGGTTTGGTTTGGTTTGGTTTGGTTTGGTTTGGTTTGGTTTGGTTTGTTATTGTTTTTCAACTGAACATTGATTATGGTGAGCCAAACTTTTCTCTTACTGTTTCTTTCAGGTTGTGGAGTGCATCGGATCCTTTCTATACCAATGACAGGAGTATCTTGACTCTCTCCCCAATGGACTCGTCTACTTGTTAAAGGGACAGTAGGACTTTGTGGGGACAAGTCCACCTGTCCTCAGATTTGGGGTCATCAGCCTGTAAAAGGCCAGTCACTTTCTGAGATCTCTGGAGGAGCTGAGACCTTCTCAGAGTCCACGGGAAACAGGCAGTTACATGAACCCTTCTCCTTTCCCTTTAATTTGAATGTGAATATATTAGAACTTGGAAATAAAGAGATACCACCAACCTCTTTATCTGGTTTGTCCCTTCTGCTCACGGGACTCCTGGTGGCACTGCAGCCTTTGCTGAGGCCACTATTCTTTAATATCAAGGTAGAGAAAGGGGTTACTCCTGGTTAGGTGTGGTTTTAGGATGAGTGTGGTTCGGGACTCTTCTATTTAAATCTGCTTCTGTAAATTTATGCTAAAGATTTGCCTTGAGAATTCTATTTTTTTTTATTAGATTATATTTGAAGCTTTTCGTGGGAAAAGTTAATGTGAATATTAAGGAATTTTGGTCCTTCAGTGACCTGTGTTGTTAATCCATTAGTGCTTTTTAAGTTACAGAGCAAACTAGGAGAGCACGTTTCTAACCTCTGTTCTGTGTGGGTAGGAAGCTTATACTGACACCAACCGTCTGTATGGAAACTGTAACACAACCAGTGAAGCTCATCCGACAAGTGCAAAGAGAGTTTTAAATCTCATGTTCAAGTCAAAGTTAGGGCCCTTCATTAGACTTCAAATTGGTGTTTGCTAATATTGTTGTGGCCAAGTATGTAAAAGCTGTAACAGGTAAATGAGATGCCTACATTATCATATTAATTTACTGTATCTGCCTTATCTTTTGCATGCTTCAGCCTGGCTAATATATTTACATTCTACCACATACACTCATTCCCCCATCCCTTGTTACTACCTTTTTTCTTCTCCAAAGACTCTGTTCGTAGTTTTATGATAATGTTGTAAAGTTCAATTGTATCAATAAAAAACAAGTTTGGACAGTATTTAAATATTGCAAATATATTTAATTATACAAATTAAAATATAAGCCATAAAGTCTTTCTATAGCCCGCTTAGAATTACTCTTGACTTTCTGTAAACCAATATTTAGAATAAAGGAATTTTGTTAACAAAAATTCTATAAAATCCTGTTACTTTTACGTTATTGTATGTTATCTAATTTAAAGCAGACTGCCACAGTAGAGTGAGTTATGCTTGTAGTCCCATTGTCAGGTGTGGTTGCTGAATGAAAATGAAACAAAGTCTAAAATGATAAATTTTTGTAAGCAAAAAATGAATTTTATCAGCAGCAAGTTAATAGGCCATGGATGATTAATCAGATACACACTAGTCTTAATTCCTTGATTCTCAAATTTTAGTTTCTGAGTGGTCTGTCCCTGAGACTCAGTATTATTTTTTTCATGTAGAAGTAATGTTTTAACCCCTGACACTATGAAGGAAGCTCTGCTAAACTTGTTGACAGAAGCCTTACAGAGTTGTCCTCTGAGAAGCCCTACTCAGTGTGTCAAAACAGATGCTGAGACTCACAGCCAAACGTTGGGTGATGCATAGGGCATTTTGCCGAAAAGTGGGAGAAAAGAGAAAAGAACCTGGAGATGACACGAGCCCCACAACAAAGCCAACTAACCTTGGCCCAGAGGGGCTTGATGAGACTGAAGCATCAACCACAGAGCAAGGAAGGACTGGACCTAGGACCCCAGCAAAGATGTAGCAGATGGGCAGCTTGGCAGCTTAGGCCTCATGTGGGTCCTCTAGTAAAGGAAGTGGGGACTGCATTGGACATGGAGTCACTTGTCAGCTTTTTGATCACTTTCCCCTGGTGAGACTACCTTGCCAGGCCACAGGGGAGGAGGACATATTCAGTCCTGATGCAACTTGATGAGCTGGGCTGAATGAGAAAGGGAGCTTCCTTTGTCTTAGGAAAAAGGGAGGGGAAACAGAGGAAGGTTGAGGCTAGGAGGGGAGTAACAACAAGGATGTAAATTGAATAAAAAGTAAGTAAAAATAACAAAAAAAAAATATTCTCCCAGTCATGCCTACATGACCACTAAACAAACATGATCCGTCACTGAGACTCTTTTCCTACTGACTTTAGGCTATGTCAAGTTAAAAATTAAAGATAAACATCACATTCGCTAACTGTTTTTTATATACTTGGAAGAAAAAAAAAAAGAATTGTGAATGAGGGTATGGTGGCACACGCCTGTAATCGCAGGTAGACAGATGTCTGTGAGTTCAAGGCCAGCCTGGTCTACAAAGTGAGTCCAGGGCATCTAGGGCTACACAGAGAAACCCTGTCTTGGAAAAAAAAAAGTTGTGAATGATTATTAAAGAACTACTACCACCTAGCTCTAAGCATGTGATTAAATACACACCTAAGAGTATAGAAAACAGTACAGTGAGGCTTTGTCATGTTCTCTCAAGAAGACAGTAATTGCACAAAGATTCGTTCTGCAGTTCTCCACTGCTTCCTGCTCACATGAGTGGGACTTCTGACCTTTGCTGGTAAGGCATGAATCACAGAGTAAAAACAGAGACTATCTGTGTGTTGCCAATTAACTGTCTGCTTATCTGTTTCACTAATGCAAGGATAGATTATCCATGTTAGCTGAATGTTAATTTTCCTTAACTTAGACATTACAGGATTATGTTTAGGATGACCTATTATTCTGAAAACACCTTAAAGGGATAATATACTTAGTCATGTTCTAGAGATAAAATATTACATACATATTCAGTAGTAAATGTGTTGTCTTTTAGAATGTCTTAGAGAGCATGCATGCAATGAAATGCATTTGAGGCATACTTTACATCTGTCTTATGGGATTGATGCATCATCCGCTAAACTGACAAAGGAATACAAAGTCACCAAGAGAAGACCACATGCAGCCTAGCATTGATTGGTGGGAAATTTGAGCATTCAACATTTTTATTTCTTGAAGAAGACTATCTTTTTTTATTATTTTTAAGTGGTGCTGAAGATCAAACACAGCCTCATGCATGCTAAGAGGCACTGCAATGCCATCATAAACCTCTGTCCCAGCCTGTGTTCCACACAATAATGAAGAGGGGTGAGACATAGCTCAGTCTTGTCAGATTGTTCGGCTAACGCGTTTGAAAACCTAGATCCATCCCCAGCACTACAGTAAACAAGTCAGGCATCCACTGCTATGTTCATTGTGCTTTGTAGCTCAGAACAATATTTTCAAAGGAAGATTATCATACTTTTTATAATTTATTTTTATTTTATATGCATTTTATATTTCCTGCATGTGTCTTTGTGAGGGTGTCGGATCGCCTGCATCTGAAGTTACAGACGGTTTGTTATCTGCTATGTGGCTGCTGGGAATTGAACCCAGGCCCTCTGGATGAGCAGATAGTGCTCTTTACCCCTAAGCCATCTCTCCAGCCTGTATTTTATACTTTTCAGAACATGATTTTTTTTTTTTTGCATTTACTTAAAATGCAGTGGAGGTTTTGGTTTTATAGTATTCCCAGGCTAATATTTTTATGATAAAACTCCACTACAAAATGCCAGGAGAGCTCCCCCAGAAGAGCTTGCATTATTTCCTTCAAATTCTTTGTACGGTTCCATGTTGATAACCAGCTTCTTTTATCTGTCAAAGGAGAGTACAGTACTGAATGTGTCACTCTCAGTTTACCAACGGTCTCATCTGTTTGTCTCTTCTGAAGGCTGACCTGAAGATAACGACAAGCACCAGGTCAGTTAGCACAGTCGCCAGCCAGCACCCCACTCAGCTTTAAGGATGCAGGCTCACCCAGGAAGTTAGCTAGAGACCTTGCAGCACTGTTTAGCTGTCTCATGGCATCTTCTCACAGATTCCTACCTTGTCAGTAACCATGCTGTCCTTACTGTACAGCTCTAATTTTTTAAAATTTATGAAATTTATCAAATAAAATTGTGCCTATATTTGAGTGCTTCTTCATTGTTCAAACTCATCCTTTGTTCATCAGAGCAGCGGTGCCAGCGTTGCTTCAGATTAGTTTCCCAAATGACTCCCCATTATCATATAAATATCATGGCTTCCACTGGCTGTAAGGGGGTAGGGGTTTGCTTCTTGACATGGGCCCTGCCTGATCTAAAACTTATGTAGAGTAGGCTGAACTTGGAACTCATCAGCTTCTGCCTCCTGAGTGCTGGGATTAAGGGTGTGCACCACCATGCCTAACATAAAATAGTGCTTTTAAAAGTAGCTACGTGATTGGTGAGGTGGCTCTTTGAGTAAAGCAATTACTGCTTAAGTATGAATATCTCAGTTGAGGTCACCAGAACTCATGTTAAAGCTATCTGTCACTGGGTACAGTGGGCATGCCTGTAATCCCAGCACTCAAGGAGGCAGATTCATGTGGCTCTCTGAGTTCAAGGCCAACAGGTCTACAAAGAACAGAACAGCCAAGGCTACACAGAGAAACCCTGTCTCAAAAAATAAAGACAATCAAAGTGATCTGTCTGTAATCCAAGTGTTATTTTGACAAGATGGAAGGCAAAGACAGAAGAATCCCTAAAAGCTTGGAGACCAGGTAGCCTAGCATGTGTAAGAGCAAATATTAGATATACTGTCTCAAGCAAAGTAGAAAGCAAGGCAATTTACAGAAAACACATAGCCATACCTTAAATGGGAAGAAGTGCAAAGCAACTCCACAAAAACCGGGAACAAGACAAGTTGTCCTCTGTCTCCATACCTATTAAATATAATACTTGAAGTCTTAGCTAGAGCAATAAGCCAACTGAAGGAGAGCAAGGAGATACAAATTGGAAAGGAAGTCAAAGCATACTTGCAGGTGATATGATAGTATACATAAATGAACCCCAAAATTCTACCAGGAAACTCCTACATCTGTTAAACAACCTCAGTGAAGTGGCTCGATACAAAACTAACTTTAAAAAAATCAGTAGCTCTTCTACATATAAATGACAAACAGACTGTGAAAGAAATCAGGGAAACAATGCTTTTCACAATAGCCACAAATAATATATCTTGAGGTAACACTAACCAAGCATGTGAAAGACCTATATGGCAAGAACTTCACATTGTTGAAGGAAGAAATTGGAGAAGTTACCAGAAGAAGGAACGATCTCCCATGCTCATGGATTAGTAGAATGAACAGTAAAAATGGCCATCTTACTAAAAGCAATCTACAGGTTCAATGTAATCTCCATCAAAAGTCCCACACAAGTCTTCACAGACCTTGAAAGGACAATTCTCAGCCTTGTATGGAAACAGAAAAACCCAAGATAGCTAAAACAGTCCTGAACATTCCTGATTTCAAGTTGTACTACAGAACTATTTAATAAAAAAAGCATAAAAACTGACATTTTTATCAATGGAATCAAATGAAGACCCAGACATAAATCCACATACCCATGGACACCTGGCCTTTTTATTAAAAAGCCAGACATACACAATGGAAAAAAAGACAGCATTTTCAACAAATAGTATCTGCATGTAGAAGAATATAAATAGATTCATGTTTATCACCCTGCACAAAATTCAAGTCCAAGAGGATCAAAGACTTCAACATAAACTCAGATTCTTTGAACTTAATAGAAGAGAAAGTAGGGAACAGCCTTGAACTCATTGGCACAGGAAAAGACTTTCTAAACAGAACACAAATAGCACAGACACTAAGATCGAAGATTAATAAATAGAACCTCATGAAACTAAAAAGCTTCTGTAAGGCAAAAGAGACCATCAGCCAGACAAAATGTCAGCCCGCAGAATAGGAAATTACTTTTTCACCAACTCCTTCCAACATGTGAAGGGGCTATTATCCAAAATATATAAAGAACTCAAGAAACTAAACATCAACAAACCAATTAATACAATGAAAAATGAGGTATATACTTAAACAGAATTCTCAATGGAGGGATCTCAAATGGCCAAGAAACAAAGAAACATTAAATATCCTTAGCCATCAAAACTACAGGAAAATACAAATGAAAACTACCTTGAAATTTTATCTTACACATGTCAGAATGGCTAAGATCAAAGACACAAGTAACAGTTTGTGCTGGCAAGGATATGGAGCAAGGATAACCCTCCTTCATTTCTGGGAGGAGTGCACTTGTAGAACAACTATGGAAATCAGTATGATGGTTTCTCAGAAAACTGGGAATCAATCTATCTCAAGACTCAGCTGTACCACTGCTATGCATATATACAAAGGATGCTCCGTTCTGCAACAAAGAGACTTGCTCAACTATTTTCATAGACACTTTATTCATAGTAGCCAGAAACTGGAAACAACCTAGAAATCCCTCAACAGATGAATGTATAAAAAGAAAATTGCGGTCATTTACACAATGGAGTATTCCTTAGCTGTTAAAAGAATGACAAGAAATTTGCAGGCAAATGGATGGAACTAGGGGAAAAAAAAAAAAAGCTCATAAAGACAAACATGGTATATACTCACTCATAAGTGAACATTAGCTGTTAAGTAAATTATAATCACGCCACAGCCCACAGACCCAGACAGGCTAAGTAACAAAGAGGGCTCAAGGTGGGATGCATGGATCCCCCTGGGAAGGAGAAAGAGAATAGCTTTCGCAGGGGCGAGTGGGAATGGGCACAGGAGGGCTCAGGTGAAGAGGGAAGGACGGAGGGTGAGAGCGTAGGGAAAGATGACTGAAACTGATCGGCATAGGGATAGGGTGGCAATGCAGAGACCTGGTGCAGTAGAATCTCACTGGATTTGTGAGGGCGACCCTAGCGAGGTCTCCTAGTCAAGAGGATACAGAGCCTGAACTGGCCATCTTCTGTAACCAGGCAACTTCCAGTGGGAGGACAGGGACCTGGTTACCAAACCTACCTATACTCTATCCTGCCTGCAAGATGTACTGGGCCAATAGAGGTGCAAAATTTTGGGGAGTGGCCAACCAACGACTGGTCTAATTTAAGGCCTGTGCCCCCAAAGGGGACCCCTGCCCAACACTGCCTGGATGACCAGGAACCAGAGGCTGGTTAGCCCAGAGACCTAGGCTAAAAAAAAATTAATAAAGATTCCTAATAATATTCTGCTGTACTCATAGATCAGTGCCTAGCCCAGTTGTCACTAGAGAGGCTTCTTCCAGCAGTTGATGGGAACAGATGCAGAGACCCACAGGCAAACATTAGGTGAAGAAAGCCCAAACTGGAGATCTGCACCAGATCCCTCCCCTCAGAGCAGTGTGAAAGATGGGGAGAAAGGATTGTAGGAACCAGAGGGGCTGAGGACACCACAAAAACACAGCCCACAGAATCAACTTAAGCAGGGCTCATAAGAGCCCACCGAGACTGAGGCGGCAATCACGGAGCCTCCATGAGCCTCCATGTCCTCTCCAAATTATGTTTGTTAGCTTGGTTTTTGTGGGACTCCTAACAGTGGGGATGGGACTGTTTCTGAAATGTTTGCCTGCTCTTGGAGCTTCACCCAGTCCTTAGATAAGGGTTTGTGCAGTCTTACTTATTGTAATCCATTAGGCTGTGTTCGGTTGATGTCCCTGGGAGGCCTGCTCTTTTCTGAGGAGAAATGGAGGAGCAGTGGATCTGGGAGAAGGGGGATGTTGAAGGTGAGGTGACTTGCAGGAGTAGAGGGAGGGGAAACTATGGTTGGGAAGTATTGTATGAGAAATTTTTTAAGGAAAACTAAAAATATCCTGAATAGTAAAAGACCTGCTGAAGATATCTGTTGGGTTTCAGGCCATACCAAAGTGGACCTGGCCTCCCAGGTTCTCCCATCATCCCTTAGTCCCTATCTGCTGCAGGGGCCTCTACCCTGAACTTTCTAGCCCAGGGGCAAGGGATTCCCTTCACTATATAATCCAGACATTGTGGTTGTCCTCTCTCTTCTCTCTTTCTGCATCTCTCCTCCTTTTCCTCTCTCTTCCCTTCCCTTTGCATGGTGGCTGAGAACAGCTTCCAATAAACCTGCACTTAATATACCATAACTTGCAATTAACTCATTCCGATATTTCAATCAGTATCAAGATCCTTTGTTCAAGTTGTACCATGGAGCTACAGCAATAAAAACAGCATGGTATTGACACAAAAACAAACATATCTATCAGCGAAATGAGACTGAAGAACCAGAGATAAACCTGCACACTTATGAATACCCTGATTTTTTGACAAGTCAAAAATGTACACTGAAAAAAAAAAAAAGGAAAAAAAAAGACAGTACCTTCAACAAATAGTGCTGGTCAAACAAACTGGATAATTGCTTATAGAAGACTCCGGATAGATCCATAATTATCACCTGCACAAAACTCAAGCCCAAATGTACCAAAGACTTCAACATAAAGCAGATACACTGAACCTGATAGAAGAGAAAGTAGGGCATAGGCTTGAATGCCTTAAGCTTCTCTATGGCAAAAACCACCATCATTTGGACAAAGCAGCAACCTACAGACCTACAGAATGGGAAAAGATTGTCATTATCTATGCAGCTGAATATATATATATATATATATATATATATATATATATATATATATATATATATA
>NW_026596073.1:29110252-29168441 GCF_907164565.1 Psammomys obesus
ATATATATATATATATATATATATATATATATATATATATATATATAAAAATACTAGATATCAATAAAGCAACCCAACTTAAAAATGGGGTACAGATTTGAACAGAATTCTCTAAAGAAGAAAGTCAAATGACTGAGAAAGATTTTTTTTAATGTTCAATATACTTAGTCATCCATCAGTGAAGTACCTATCAAACCTCCTTTGAGATTTCATCTTACTCCCATCACATGTCTAAGATCAATAAAAACAAGTGACAATGCATGCTGGCAAGGAAATGGAGTAAGGATGACACTCATCTGTTGCTGGTGGGCGTACACACTTGTAACAACCACTATGAAGATCAGCACGGTGGCTCCATAGGAAGAAGGAAATCAGTCTACCTCAAGATGCAGCCGCACCAGAGATGCCTGCCCAAACAGGGGCATCACTGCTCTGTTCATTATTGCCCGAAATTGGAAAAAGTCTAGATGTCTATCAACAGATGAATGTATAAAGAAAAGGGAATACATCTACTTAATGGAATGTTACTCAGCCATTTTAAAAAAAATGGAACTGTTTGGAATCTCCAGTTATCCCCCCACACACACATGATCCAGTAAATTCCATTCTCTCTCTCTCTCTCTCTCTCTCTCTCTCTCTCTCTCTCTCTTCCCCCTTTGAGGCCTAGTTCTGTATTCCTGATGGGCTGTCCCAACTCCCTCACCTGGAGTTGCCAGTTAACCAAGCACTCCGCCTCAGATGGCCATATCTGGGTACAAGTACAGAATGTGGAAGACACATCACTTTCCTTCATCTACAATCTTTAAAAACCCTCCCACCATGATCTGGGTGCTACTTCCTCTGGTCTCATCTCCTGAGGCTGGTGAGCTCACTCAGGAGCCCTCATTCCAAATCTGTCCTTTTCACACTTTTAATCTGACTTGAATTGGTTTATTTTGTTGGCGGAAATAACCTATCAGAAATCATGAAATTTGCAGATAAATAGATGGAACTAGAAAATCACATCCTGAGTGAGGTAACCCAGATTCAGAAAGATATAGTATATACTAACTTATATATGGATATTGGTTGTTAAATTAATGAGAACCAAACTACAATCCATAGAACCACAGAGGCTGGGTAGAGTGAGAGACTACATGTGGGACAACAGATAGATGTCCTTAGAAAAGAGAAATAGACTGCTAACTAGACAGGATGGATGGGGTAAAGAGCTTAAACAGAAGGGTCAACTGAGGACCAGGAGGAAAGAGAGAGACAAGGTAAGCAGTTTGAGGAGAGACAGCTAAAATTAAGGGCTGTTTGAGGAGTAGCATGGAAACCTAATACAGTAGAAGCTTCCTAAAATATATACATATATGAAAGCGATCTAAATGAAATTGCCAAATAATAGGGGAGAAAGCTTCAGTGAGACATCTCTTGTCACCAAATGAAGTTTCTAGTACCAGGTTGGGTTATATTTAATTGAGTTGTTTGCTAAAGGTGTCCCATGAGAATTCCCAAACAACCCAGATTGTTGCCAAGACAAACTGCTCTAGACATACTGGCAGCATGGTCTCAATGTGAAGACAATACCTACACAACTTATTGATCAAGGAGAATTGAGATGTTGCCTACATAGAATCTTCACCCCTACATGCTAGCATCTTTGGTACAGGAACATACTCTGCAGGATACCTATGAGAAATGTAAACACTAACCTGAGAGGGACCCTGTAGCTGTCCAGGCAGAGAAGTGAACCCAAGAGAGATGAGAATGAAAACTCAGTTCAGATTGCCTTCATCAATCTGGATGAGACTTCATGGAGTCTAATGCCAGGCTGTTCAAGGTAAAGGAATTTAATCCAGTAACATGGGTGCTTTAGCAAGGGATCACATCCATAAGTCTGTGTGATCCAGCTGGAATGACACACCTTTAATCCCTCTGGCTGGAATACAGACACACCCTTAGTACACTTTAATGAAAGTAAAGTTAGTTTGTACAAGGAAGCACCTACGTTTAAAAGTGAGGTCTAATTGAGGGCCAGACAAAGTGAGGAATCACAGAAAGATTCGACAAAATGAGTCAGCAATAGGATATGCCCAACTCTTATGAGAACAGACAGAAAAGAAAAGCTACTTAAAAGCAGTACAGTAGAGTATGGAACAGTAGAGAGTAGAGAAGACAATAGAGTAGAGTGGAGTACAGTAGAGAGTTCAGTAGAGAAGACAGTACTGAGTTCATTCAGTGTTTGGTTCAGTTCTGTTCAGTCAGTCGGAAGTCAGTGACTGTAGTGCACTGGAGTTGAATTTGTTAGTTGTTCCTGCAGTTCAGTGTAGGTCAGTAGGAGGCAGTTGAAGCCAGAGAATGAGAAAGCACCAGAAGATTTGAACAGATTGCCAGACTTAGTTTGAGACCAAGCAGAGCAATTCAGTCAGAAGGCAGGAGAAGTCAGATTGGATCAGTCAGGTTGGAGACAAGTTTGAGCCAGAAAAGCTGACTTGAACCAGCCAGCTAGAGTTCAGAAAGAACTAAAACAGAACCAGTTATTCAGCAGTAAGCCTCTGAAATGACAATTGCATCAGGCAAATGAAAGTTACTTTTACAGTTCGGTGTCAGAATATTTAAGGCACAGTACAATTTGTGAAAAAGTTTCCAGGCAACAAACATTCTGAGTCCAGGTACACAATAAAGCAAAAGGTGTGACTACATAAAAACTTCTTTGCTAAGTATGTGTGACCATGATGGCAGGTTCTATAGCCAAAAGGCCTAGACTAGAAAGTGGTCTCTTACCAAGATAACACAGAGGTCAGAAGTGCGTAAGATATGCGTGACATCTCTCCTAGGCGTAGTTCTAAAAATAATGGTGTAGGGAAGGAGAGTTTAAGGTAATCATTCTGGGGAACGTGGGTGAGGTTTGTCTCTACAGCAAAAGTTAGGTGAGACCTGCCTCCACAGAGAGAAAAAAGGTCACCATGGCATTAACAGTATGCACTGTCAGCTTTTCTGGATGGAATGCAGGCATATTTGAAGTTCGTGGAGTTCAGAGGCAGTTTTTCTAAGCAGAGCAATTCAGTGAGAAGCCAAGAGAAATAAATTTGAATCGATCAGCTTGAAAAGGAGTTTTCAGAACAGCTGAGTAGAACCAGCCAGCCAGAGTTCAGTAAGAACTAGAAAGGGTGAGCTTGTTCAGCAGTAAGTCTTGGAGGCTAAAAACATTCTAGGCCGAGGTTAGCAGACGGAGGCTGGAAGCTAAATCCTTCAAGGTCCACCAGACTTGCAGAAGATTAGATTGTGTGGAGGCTAGAAGCTTCCAGGGCTAGGCCTATGGGATAATTAGATAGAAATGCTCTGGGCTCAGCCCAAGCCATGTATTTATAAAGCTTCAGTATGGCTTTCATTTCATCCCCTTATCTCAGGAAATAAAAACAACATTTATACCTATTGATCTACAATGGTGTCCTGCCTGCAAGATACACTAGGGCAATGGTGGCACAAGCTTGTGGGAGAAACCAAGCAATATCTGATTTGACTTAAGGCCTACTCTCCCACGAAGATGAAACCCATATATGACACTGCCTGAGTGACCAAGAATCTGAGACTTGAGACTAGATAGCACAGGATCTAGTGTAAAACACTAAATGTTACTGTTAAAAACAAACAAAAACATGGAAATAAAATGACTTCTGATGGAGTCTTGCTATACTCATCAATCAGAGCCTTGGCTCAGCCATCATCAGAGAAACTTTCTCCTGCAACAGATGGGCAGAAATATGAGACCCACAACCAGACAATGTGCAAACAGTGACAGACCTTGGCATACCTAACCCTAAACTGGATGTTTCTATCAAATCCCTCCCCTCAAGGCTCAGAGAACCCTGTGGAAGAGGAGTTTGAAAGAGTGTAAGAGCCAGGGAGGATGGAGGACATCAAAAAAAAACAAGGTCCCCTAAATCAACAGGATTGATACACATACGAACTCACAGACACTAAGGCAGCATGCACAGGGCATGCATGGGTCTGCAGCAGAGGGGTCCTAGACCTGAAAGGAGACACATGGCCCCATTCCTAGTTCAGAAGCTACCTCCAATTGATAACCACCTGCAAATGAAAATTCAGGTTTCCCCAAGGGAGTACTTCACTAGGGAAGCAAGTACTCTGTAGGATAGGCTGCAGGCCTGGCAGTAGACAGGCAGCAGAAAACAAATTCAATAGCATCGGTGAGACAGGTTCCTTGTTTCATAATATTGGGTCAAGATTTTCTCTTTTTTCTTTTTGTTACTGTAAAATTTTCATCTTACTATTTTTCATTTAAAATGTTTACTTTATTGATGTTTTTCTTTTCTTTTCTTTTTTTCCTACAGGCCCTTTGTATACATATTGCGGCTTCTAGTTTAGTGATTTTATGGAATTCATGAGTGTGTGGACAAGTGGGTCTCTGTTTCTTGTGTCTTTTGGGAGGCTATTTTCTTTCTGTTTGTTTTGTCCAATTTCAGTATTAATTTTTATCTTATTATATTATGTAATATATATTCGTTTCATTGTTATTCCTTAGAAGCCTGTTTGTTTTGTGATTAGAGACAGAAAAGGGGTGACTCTGGAGGGGAGGGAAGGTAAGAAGCAACTGGAAGGAACAGAGGAAGGGGTAACTGTAACAAGGATATATTATATGATAGAAAATTATATTATTATTGTTGTTGTTTTAGATGCATCTCTCTAGGTAGTCCTGTCTTGGAACTCACTGTATAAACCAGGCTGGCCTTGAACTCACAGAGATCTGCCTGTCTGTGCCTCCTGAGTGCTGGGATTAAAGGTGCGCATCATCATGCCTGCCTCCCCCCCACACAAGTAAAATAGAAATCTATTTTTTAATAAAATGAAAAAAATTCCAAAGGTGAGCTGGGCATGTGGCTCAGTGATCAGTGTTTACCTAGCAAGCATAAGGCCCTGGGCTCTATAGCTGACACCACAGAACTGAAAAACAACTCATGAAACAGTGGAAATTATACCTGACAGAGTTGTAGTATCTAGAAAATACAAAGAACTCAAGTAAACAATGAACATCCTGCCAACACAAGGCCATGAAGACATGGGAAATTTGAATAAGGCCAATTAAGGACGTTTAAACCAAACTATCTCCATAGAGAAAAGGCAAAACCAAATAGATGGTTGAAAACTTCCAAACATTAATTAAAGAAGAACTAATGTCAGTCACCTTTAGACTCATCCAAAAATGAAGGCATGTTTCCAAATCCAGCAGAGAACAAGAGAGACTGACTGTTTTCTAATTGACGATGATACAAATATCTGCAGGAGACACTGGAAGCTATGTCCAACAGCAGAGTAAAGGGTAGCACACCACTCCTAAATGGCAACAGCTCTTGGAAGGAAAAAAATGCTCCCTCATAATAAAATCATGAAAAAGCACATTAGCAGGAAGACAGAAAACACAGTTGCTTTAACTGATAGCAGAAAGAAGCATAAACAGCTTGCCACTTGATTGTGTTTAAATAAATAAATAAATAAATAAATGGATAAATGGATAAATAAACAAATAAACAAATAAATAAATAAATAAATAAATAAATAAGGGAAGATTGGGAGACAATTGCCACAACCCAATAAGAAAGCTGTGTACAAAAACCCAGCCAGCATCACACCAAAATGAAGGATGAAAGGCAGATTTTCCTCCAAGATTAAGAATGAGAGAAAGGTGTTGATTTTCCCCATTCTCTTCAAGTTCTGAACACCTAACCAGGGCATCCAAATTAGGAAGAAGATTATCTGTGTTCACAGATGATTTTTACATATACTAGAAAATGCTAAATATCTTTTTTTTTTTGCTAGATTATTTATTTATTTAGCTAAATATCTTATAGTCTGGAGCTGGAGGGATGGCTCAGGGGTTAAGAGCACTGGCTGCTCTTCCAGGAATCCTGAGTTCAATTCCCAGCAGCTACATAGTAGCTCACAACCATCTGTAATGGAACCTGGTACCCTGTTCTCGAGTGCAGACAAACATGCAATACATACATAAACTTCAAAAGAAATTCTATAGTCCCACATACACGACACACTCCCCTCATTAGAACAATGAATTCAGAAAAAATAGGAGATATGACCAGCAGCTAAAGGAGCACACCGGCAAGCCCGGCAAACCAGGTTCAATCCCAGGACTCCCACAGTGGCGAGAACTGAAGTCGTCCTCTGGCCTCAACAAATGTGCCATACAGCACACATGCACCCATAAACATGCACTAAAATATGTATTCTTAAAAGGTACAAGATACAAAAAGTTACAACTTGGTCCTAGTTCTATGCATTAACAACCAATAATCCAAACAGGCTGAGCTTGGTAGGATACACCTGTTAGACTTCCTTGGAGCACTACTTGATCGGGACAGGAGGACTTGAGTTACAAGCCAGCCTGAGTTACACAGATAGACAAAGCCTACCCCTCTCCCAAGAAACTCTATGAAAATGGGGGGAAAATCCCGCATTTACAAAACCATCACAAGAATAACATACACGTGTTTCTGGAGAACCCTGTAGTATTTGAACACGCCACTCTTCTGGAATACAGGTTGTGATGCACATGACCGTTTTGGAGTTATGATAATTTTCCACTGCCTGCCCAGGATCCATTCCTCCATAGGTGCCCAGGCATTGCCCATTAACCTTTCCTTTGGGCTTCCCAATGCCCAGGTACTGAGCTTCTCTCAGAAGTAGGAAATTGCCAGACCAGGAAATTGCCACAGGCTTGCGAACGATCAACTGTCTCCAACCAGCTTCGGGACCTGCTGGTAGGAGTTTGCTCTGGCAAGTCCATTGTTCCTGGTAAGACACCATCAGACCTAGGCACAGCACAGGATCAGGTGGAGCACGCCTGTAATCCCAGTACTTAGGGAGGCAGAGGCAGGCAGATACCTTGTGAGTTCAAGGCTAGCCTGGTCTACAAAGTGAGTGTAGGATATCCAAAGCTGCACAGAGAAATCCTGTCTTGGAAAAAAAATACAAAGTGTGAAGCTACAACCACAGTGGAGAGAGGAATGGTTTTTGGTTGTTGAAACACTTTTTTAGAAGAAACAACTTAGGGGACTTGCAATTCCTGATTTCAAAGTATATTATAGAGTCGCAGCAATGGAAACAACCCTAGCATGAAGACAGTCACAGCGCAATACATCAGGAAGCCAATAATAAACCCTCTTGTGTATGGTCAGTGGTCTTCAAGTAGGAGAGCAAGTGCATTCAAAGGGAAATGGTAGCTTGTTCAACTAGTAGTGCTGGGAGAATGCAAAACAATAAAGTTAGTTCCTTGCTTTACACCATGAGTCAAAATTAAATTGACTAAGGATGGTAAACAGAAATCTCCAAAATTGGAGAATAAAGCAGATGAAAGAAAATATTCATGACCTTTGACCTTAACAACACACACCTATAATCCCACAAAAACAGAGTCCTTGGAGCTTGATGGACAGCCAGCTTAGGTAGTTGCTGAGCTCCAGGTTCACTAAGAGACCCTGTCTCAAAAAAACAAAGTAGGGAAGTGCGTGAGGAAGACACCCAACACTGACCTCTGGCCTTCACACACACACACACACACAGAGAGAGAGAGAGAGATAGACACACAGACATACACACACACACCATCATCATCAACAACAATAACTTCACATGAACAAAAATCAACCTAATTTAAAAAGTTCAAAGGACTTGAACATCTCCAAAGATACTGTTCAAACAGTTAACAGATATGAAAGCCTGTTCAACACTGAAGAAATGCAAATCAAAACCATAGTATGGGACTGAAGACACGGTTTGGTGGCTAAGAGCACTTGCTGCTCTTCTAAGTTTGATTCTTAATACCCATGTCACATGGCTCAGAACTACCTGTAAACAAAGCTCCAGGAAAACGCACTCCTTCTTTTGGCTTTGCTAGATACCCACAATGCATACACAAACCCCTACACAGTTACACACATATACACATAATTCATTTTAAGATAAGATATTATCTCACACCCTTTGGATATCTACATTGAAAAAGAAGGGGAAATGTGTCCACCAGTGTTCAAGAGACTGGATACCCTTGTGTACTTTTGGTGAGACTCTAAAGTGGCAACGCCACTATAGAAACATACATCAATTCCTCAAAAGCTTTAAAACTGCAGCAATCTCACTTTTGGGTATATCTCAAGGCAGGATCCCAAAGAATCCCAAAGATTCACAGAATCTCTGTTCAAAACAGCCAAGTTGAAAATCATCTCTCATCCACAGACACAGAAATAAGCAAAAGGTAGTATGTGTACATACATACTGTGGAACATTATTCAGCCCTGAACAGGAAAGAAACCCTGCCAGATGCCTCAATATGAAAGAATCTCATGGGCACCTGCTGTGGAATAAGCCAGTCACAAAAGAGACAAATACTGCGTGAGTTAATGATTCTATCTAAAGTACCAAATTTTTAGGAAAAAAAAAAAAGTGTTGACTAGGGACTAAGGGTGGGGGAAAGAAGGAAGAGGTTTTTGTCTTCGTTTTAAACAATGTGTCTATCAGCAGAAAATCAAGACAGAAAACACAGCTTACGGAGAACAAGAATGCAGGCAATTGCCGCCATCTATAGTTAAAGGAAAAAAAAAAAGCCTTTCAAGTCTTTGGCCCTCATTCCTGTCCTTTTTTCCTATGTGGAGGCTTGGACCCTCTGGCTGGTTTTGCCTATTGGTCCGAGCAGTACAGGAACTGCAGCGATGGCGGTCAGTATGGTAGCCCCATATTTTCCTAGGTGCCCCAGCTTCCAGCGCCTCTTTTCACAGCAAGCACTTCATCCTCAATATCTAATCCGGTACATTTTGTGTTCCTGCTGAGCTACGTAAAGTTAAGACATTACTTCACTGGTCTGAACGCAAGGATTTTCTGTCAGTGCCCGTGCGACGGTTTCAACCACTTCAGCAAAGTCCTTAAAGGCATACTGTGGAAGTCCAGGAGATGCGGCTCCATATGATAGGATGCCTGGCCAGTTTAGTGTCTACTGCCCTCCATCAGGCATACAGTGTGCCTCTGAAAACTGAAGTGTCAACATCACTACCTGCTGTGCTTTGTATTATCACCCATCAGATTTTCTACAGAACCTCAAAAACTGCAGTAAAAAAAATGGCATCTTCTTCATGTCTAAAAAGCATCATCTGTGTTTCCAGCTCCTTGGAATACTTGTCACAACCCCAAGGCAGAAGTCAGTGTAGGAAGAGCTGGAGTGCCAACTGCTTACATCTTTGGAGATTCAACTGCTTACATCTCTAAGTTCAGCCTCTTCAATGTGATATTTTGTCACACAAGGACCACTTTGCCACTTGTCCCTCTGATGCCTGTGCCAATGCCATCAATGGCTTTGTGAATCCAGAAGGGTCTCTTCTCTCTCACAAAAATCCATCAGCTCTTCAGCAGTCTTTGCAAGTGCTGTTCCCTTGGTCCATGCTATGCCATCAGAAGGACAAGCATGTGCTGCTGTTTTCTGCATCGACCGATTAGTTCATCTCCGGTTTCCTTCTTAAATCACCTGCCATGAAATACTGAAAAGCAATGGATGCCAGAGCCCAGAACTCTACAGACTGATTTTATAAACACCAAAGCTGTCAGCAATACTCTTGGCCAGAAAACTTCATTATCATACTTTTGTACTCGTTATGGAGGCACAAAATAGAGATGACAATTCATCAGCATCCAAAAGGATTATTGCAGAAAATCATACCAATTCAGGAAGAACTTTCATGGGCTTGTGCAAATATTTCATAACCTATGACCTCTGAAACTGATAAGCCGATACTAAGTTCTTCAGAACGTTCCAGAAGTGCTACAGCAAGCACTGGGGCAAACACGTGCTGTTCCCTGCCTCTGGGAAAGGCCTCCAGGTGAAAGGCTGTTGTACAATCATTTTGCAGCTCACTTAAACTAGTTGCTTCATCACGTATCTCAATTTGTCATTTAAAAGTTGAATATAGGCCGGGCACAGTGGCACACACCTCTGTGAGCCCAGCACTTGGGAAGACAGAGGCAGGCGGATTGCTGTAAGTTCAAGGACAGCCTGGTCTACAGAGCGAGTTCAGGACAGCCAAGGCTACACAGAGAGACCCTATCTCAAAAAAAAAAAAAAAATTGAACACAGTAGCTAGAGAGATGACTCAGCAGCAAAGAGCACTGGATCCTGGTGGAGTTCCCAGTAGCTACACGGCAGTTCATACCTGTCTGTAACTTCAGTTCTCGAGGATCTGACACCCTCACATAGATATACATGCAGACAAGCCACCGATGTACATGACATAAAAATAAAAATTTTAAAAAGTTGAACACAGACTCACTAGACTATAGAATCCTATTTATATTTCTAAACATTTAAACAAATACTTGTATATGAATGTAGAAAGCACTATTATTCAACCTAATATTGAAATAAAACCCAGACTCTCAATCAGCTGACAGCTATATGGACAACATATCTGTATAATGAATATGATTCAGTCATAAAAAGGAACAAAGTACTGATAGTTACTACAGTATATAATAAGCCTTGGAATCATTACACTAAGCAAAATACTAGTCACAAAAGACCATGTATGTATGGTTTCATTTATATGAAGTGTGCATGACTGGTGGCTGTGCAGAGACAAGCATTGCATTAGTCATTGTTAGTCCTGAGGAAACGGTGACAGAGTGACACGCGACAGGCAGCATTTCTTCAGAGGAAATGTTCAGAGATTTAACAGCGGATCTCTGTACAGCCTCAAGAAAAGCTGTTGAAATTGGACACTTCAAGCAGGTGACTTTGATTAAATTATATAATAAAAATGTTTGCCAACTGACAGAATATTTAAAAAAAAAAGACACACTATGTCTTTGATCAAATACTACGTGTTTGATCCAGAAATGCAACACAAATCCATATCGATTAAGAAGAAAGAAGCTGTTTTCATTCACAAACGCCATAATGGTGTATGTAGTGTACCGTGAAGAAGTCACTGAAGATTAGAATTTTTAATGGGCAAAAAAAAAAAATCTGTTTTATTTCTATATCCCAATCACAAAAATACTACACATGAAATTAGAACAAATTCACAATAGTACAATACTTATAAGGGAAGTAATAAAATCCGCTAGGAAAATTTAAAGATCTAAGCAAGTAATATATGTTATACTTCTGGGATACGTTTTTCTTTATTCCTAAAATAATTGTCTTCCAAGCCAACGTACAGATTTAAAGCGAGGCCTTTGGAACAGTGTTACTGGTATTTGGCACCACACCGCCCCTCTTGTTAGACTCTGGCTGTGTATACCACTGAACTCCAGCTGTAGTCAAAGTGTCTGAAAACATTTCTGTACTTATTTAACTTGACAAAATCATAAAAGAGTTGGGAAATAAGCCCCACACAGAAGGCTACTGGCCCCCTGACAAAAAGCATCAATATAATTACATGTGTGTCTGGAACTGGAATCTAGGCCCCTGCATCACATTCCAACTTAAACTGAACCATAAAACTCAAATTATCTGAACTATGAAACACATAGAAAAGTAGGAGAAAATGTTAGTGACCTTCAATTAGGGAAAAACCTCTTAAGGTACAACACAAAACTTGCCGATTGATCTTTATCAGTTTTTGGTCAGGGGAAGAAGGGTTGAGATGGAGGAGGTATAGGGAAAGGAGTGAGGGAGTGAGTAGAGAGTAGGGCAGGAGGGAGAGAGATCAAGAAATGTAGATATTCCAGGAACATGTGTGCGCACACACGGCATCAGGTGAACAAGTTATGGACAAAATATATCATCCAGAATGTATTCTAAAAGTCTCTTATAACTCAATAAGATGAAAAGTTCGGTGTCAGCTGGGGTCACAGAGCAAGAGCTATCGTGAACATTCACTTAGCTACAAAGGCCTGCCGTGTGCTGTGCCCTTGAGGAGACAGAAGGAAGATGCGCTAACAGCCTGTGAGAAGTGCAGAGCCAGCCTGCTTAGGCAGCAGGAACCGGAACCGTCTCAAGCATCCAACTTTGGTGGGTTGTTATTTTATGGATGACTTCCACAGAATGAATAAAATGTTCACCAAAATCGAGATCTCATTCAGAATCAAATATCATTTTTCTTTACATCCCAAGGGTGCTCCCCCTCCTCCACTTCCCCCCTCCTCCCAGCCCTCTCACCTTCCCCTTTCCCCACAGAAAAGGAGAGGCCCGTATTCATCTTCCCCAGCACATTGAGTCACATCTGGACCGAGCTACCTTCATCCCCTGAGGCCAGGCAAGGCAGCCCTGCCAGGGGAAGGGTTTCCACAATGGGCCCTGACAATGAAGAAACCGAAATGTGAAGGCTCCAGAAAAGTTACCAAAGACTGGGAAGTTGGTTGTGTCTACGGGCAAGCGCAACAGGCTTTCTGAATGGCCCTGATGAAATGTATTGACTTAATACTGACGTTACAGTGATTCCCTCACACCTCTGGAGGGACGCAAAGTCTTTTGAAATAACTGTAAAACGTTTTCCTGTGGAACACGAGGCTCTTTAAGTTCTTGCTCTGAACTCCTGCACCCAGTTCCAACCAATCCACCCACAGAGCAAACCAAAACTGCACCATCCATCATTCATGTGAGCTCTCGAGACATCAAGGGAGATGGACTGATCGGTGTCAACCTGAGTCTCCGAACAGCCTGGAATATCAATGCTGCTCTGCCTGCTCCTGCTGCTCCTCCTAGACGAGATGCTGCCAGTTCACAAATTTCAAAAGCTTATTAGAGCATTTAACTAATTTGTTGAAATTTCATCATTCGACAGTTAGAGCTCAAGGGAAACTTGACCCCTGTGAGATACTCAGCGTTCTGAAATTACTTAATTTCAGAATATCCTCATCGTCCCGTGAATAGACTTCCACCCACTGGCAGACACTTTCCCTCTCCAGCATGCGCTCCAGCCACAAACCCTTCTTTCTGACTTCGCCTACTCAGTTCAGGTGAGTTTGCTGGCATGAAGCCAGCCAAACTGGAAAGCCTAAAGCAGGCATCTATACTCTGAGGAAAAGGAAATAATCCAGAATTTCCCCTGCTGTGCTCAGGAAATATACAGAATCTACCCTCCCTTGCACACAAATGCAATGCTATGGAAAGTAGGAGGTAAAACAGGAGAATTTGAAGAAAAAAAAATTGTGTTTTTTCTTATTTTTCTTTTTTTAAATTATTAGTTACATTTTATTAACTCTGTATCCCAGCTGTATCCCGCTCCTTCATTCCCTCCCAAGCCCTCCCTCCCTCCCTCCCTCATCTTCTTGAGAAATTTAAAGAACTCTCTTTTGTAGACTTCCTGGTTTGTTTCAAAAACCATGTAGGAAATTAATAGTTTGTCATCTCTCCCCAGATTACAGTAGGACATGGGAATTACCAGCAAGGACACCTCTAACTGAAGGCAGCTGAATGTAATTAATCAGTAGAGCAGCCTTGATGCTCTGAGATCTGCAAAAGCACAGCCTGTCCCAGGCCAACCTCGTCCAAAGACCTGAAAACAGCACGCACAGTGCACGTTGGCCTCAAGCTTTATCAGCTGGGTCCCACGTCAGGCATTTACCAAGTTCCTTTCATCAAAGATTATGAAGACCCAGGTCTTTTTTAAAGAGAACATTCTGGAGGGGAAATTGAAGGCACTGTGTACCAATACTGCATATTGTCAGAATTAAGTACAATTTATATGCCATCCTAAGGCATAAGATTCAGGGCGTACAATTCCCCAATTTCAGAATATTCTCACCATCCCCTAAATAGCTTTGCTTGTCCCCATTAACAGATATTTTCACTCTCCATCATGCGCTCCAGCCACAAGTCCTTCCCATGACTTTGCCTACTCTAGATATCTTACAAATGGAATCATAGTTTTTCGCCCTTAAGACTGGTTCTTTTACCTACCATGTTTACAAGGTCCATGTTATAGCATCTTATTTCAATGTTTTAATTAGCACACAAAGAGTTAAGTGTAATTCCAGCTTCTCCCACTCGCAAGCAATCCGTTTAGCCCTTTCTGCTTACATCCTGCGGTCTGTTACCCTCTCCCCTTTTCTCCTCTCATGGTCTCCTTTCTAGTTTTATACCTAGTAGCGACACTCACACCCACCCACCCGTGTATAAAATTAATAGCTGAGGCCTGCATATGAGAACAGTTCTGAGCCTGAGTTACTTAATATTTTCTAGATCCATCCATTTCCCTGCAAATTCATTTTTCCTTATCTGAATAAAATTCGATTGTGCGTATGTACCATATTTTCACTATCCATTCATCTGTGGATGTGTTCAATTTGTGTAGGCTGCTCTCGTTCACGGATTGTAAATGGAGCAGCAGTGAGTGGCACTGTGGTAATTTCTGTGGTAGACTATGGAGTCCTCTGTGTATATGGCCATGAGATACATACACAGCTCATAGCCTATTTTTACTTTTAAAAGGACCCTCTATACAGAGTTCCACAATGGATGTACTAGTTTACACTCCCACCAACAGCGAATAAAGCTTATTTTCTCACGTCCTCACATTTGTTGCAGTTTTTCTTTATGATAGACATTTGACCCAGAATAAAAAAAAAAAAAAATCTCAAGGTACTTTTATTTTTCATTTCTCTAATGGCTAAGGATGTCTTTTAAAGAACACTTTTATTAGCATCTTTTAGATATTCCATCCCTTCTGGTTGACAAGTACCACCGAACTGTGTAGGTGCACACCCTGCCATCAGCCAACCGGTACTCACATTGCTGCGAATGTTCTCGTAGGCTCTTACAAGAACAGGTGTTTTCCATTTTCTTGAGTATACCTCGGAGAAGTCTTAGATCATGTGCTAATTCTGTGTTTAACACATCCAGGAAAAGCTCATCTTTTCCCTGGAATCAGTGCAACAGTTTGCAACCACACCCACAATATCCAACAGTTCACTTCTTTTCTTCTTCCTCTTGCGGTGTAGAATCAAACCCAGAGTGTCACATGTACAAAGCGGATGCTGTCACTGAGCTACAAACTCAGCGACTGTCCATCTCTGGTAAGCGCAATCAGCACTTGTAAGGAAATGGATTCTCTGCAGGCTTATTTACAATATCCTATTAATGATGGCAAATGTCTCTCCTTATGCTAACTGGGCACTTAGAAACTAAGAGACCTCACAGAAACATCTCCTTCCTTTATCTCGAATCTGGGTTATTAAGATGTAGGAGTCTCTGGGCCAGTGAGATGAGGCTTAGTAAAGGTGATGGCTGCAGAGGCCTCATGACCCGAGTTCAATCTCTGGGACCCACGTAAGGTGAAAGGAGAGAACAAACTCTACAAAGCCATCCTCTGACCTCCATGTACATACCGTGGCATGCATACCCACACACGTACACATCATGCACACATACAATGAGAATGATTTTTAAAGATCAAGAGTCCATTATAGTTTTTGAAATTTTACATTGGCTGTTTCAAGTCTGCTGACCTAATTATGCTACTTTCTCATGTCATATTTTATTAACTTTCAAAGCATGTTTAAGTTAGAACATATATTTTTACTAAGTCCATCAAAATTTCACCACAAAAATTTGAGATTGCAAATTTTAATAAAAAATTAAAGCCATGGAAGATTTCTCAAATAAATTAACCGTACAGGGTACAGGTAAAGAGACTTGCAATGGCACATGTAATGCACAGACCCTGTTTCATAACCGACTTGAGTGTGGGGTAAGAGAACAGGGTTTACCAGGGGGTGGTGGCGCATGCCTTTAAACCCAGCACTCGGGAGGCAGAGGCTGGCAGAGCTGTGAATTTGAGGCCAGCCTGGTTTACAGAGTGAGTTGCAGGACAGCCAGGGCCACACAGAGAAACCCCAACAATGAAAGAGAATGAGGTTACTAACACTAAAAAACTACCAACAATTAAACAAAAATCGAACGTGGTGATGCTTACAAATCCTTATGCTGAAGTAATCACAGCTAAACACTTTGCTCTGTGGGAATTGCTTCGTTAATAAGTCAAGGTTCCAAACACAGGTGGCAAGCATAGAAGACTGGCCATGAGCCAAGCATGGTTTGTTTCATGATTTTTGTCTGATTATTTTCATTAAAAATTAAAATTAAAAAAAAACCGCAACTGCATAGAAATGCACAAGCAGCTTGTAATTTTAAACGCTGGTTGTATCTTCTTTATTTGTAGTAGCGGGGCCCTACCTTAAGGCCTCACATACACTAGCAGAGGGCTGTCTGAATGACTAAGCTCTGACCCCACTCAGTGCTATACTGCCCTTTAAGCCTGTAACCAGGGACTATTTGAGGCTGAGGCAACCTTGTTTTATCTGTACAGGCAGCTGGCATAACAGAATGACTAAAATGTTAAGAGTTTGACCAAAATGTTGAAGTTACCTCAGAAGTAAACACTTTGGAAAACTTTAAAATAATAACTGCACAGTACTCCATGCTTTTAATGGCTCTCACCTGTGAGACTGTCATACGCTAAGTTTTGCAGCCAGCTCATCTGCCATCAGCACCAGCCTTCACTGAACTCATCTCCAAAACCACTCGCTTGCATTGCACTGGCCTCAGAGAATTCTACCTGCGTGGAGGGACAGGTCCCGGACTGATTCCACTTTTTTCTCAATTCTAGCGCAATCTCCCAGGCCATCTGAAAGTTACCCAGATTGCACCTGAAGATAAGAGAGCTAATCTGAAAAATACATCCACGAGAATGGGCATGTGTTTAAGGGTAACAACGATGTGGAGAAACAGCAAAGCTTGTGTGGTGGTGGCAGAACATTTCTATAAGGTACAGCCACAATTCCAGTGCTAAAAACATGAAGGAAGAAAATGAATCTATACAAACATTCATAGCATCATCACTTCAAAAAATGGACACATCAACTGTCTACCACAAATGAGTACAAAGATGGAGTCTGGTTTATTCTATAATGGAGCTGAGCACATACATGGTACAACAAAAACAGCAAACTACGAGGACACTGCAAAAGGCCTACAAGCTGTCTGACCCTCCCTAGGAGGGAAAAAGTGTGCAGACAGCAGACTAGCAGTTATCTAGGAAGGGACAGGACAAGCTCAGGGGACATTTCCAGTCAGGTGGCAATGTTCTACACTTGATTGTGATGCTACAGCTCTCGACTCTGCTGAATGACTGACTCATATACCGTGCGAGGAGGTGGCTTTATGAGGAGCTACTAAGACAAAAGCTGAGTGCTGGAGGAAGGTCCAACTGTGTTTTCAAATGCTGGTTTCAGTGCCTTGAGATCTGGTTACCGCCCTGCCAGGAGCATTCTTATGAATGTTGAACCATCTGACCACGTGAAGATGAGGAATGTTCCCCAATTATCCCTGATTGGCTAAATAAAGATGCTGAAGCTGATGACTGGGTAGGAGAGAGGGAGGCAGTTTCAGGTGCCTGGGCTTGGTGAGGGAGGGAAAGAAAAGGAGGAAGAGAAGGCGACAGAGTAGGTGTAGCAGCAGCTGGAGAGGGAGGAGTTGTCATGAGGTAAGATGGACAATGAGCAAGTGGCTGTAAGGACCACCTGAGGAAACAGAAGCCACCCGGGAGTCCTCGGATTGGCAAGTGATTGGCCTAAAGGTACTAGGATTAGAATAGCTCAGAATCTGCCCAGCATAGTGCCTACAGCTTAGTAATAAATCAGTCCCTCTATGTCCATCTTTGGGGAACTAACTGGTTAAAGAAAACTGCTGCAGTCTAGTGATTCAGTATAAATGGTAATGACTATTAGCACATGCTCCACACTTGCCTGAAAGCATGGTGGCCGTAAAGGATCTCATCCCCACACTCTTTCACAGTGGTCACTGTCTGCGGAGCCACAAGGCAGCCTGTGGAACCTCTGTCACCGCAGCACTTTGGCCACTGCGTGCATTTGTTTCCCCTCTGAACACATCCACAGTAACTATCACTGTTTCTAGCTTGATATCGCCCGATTTTTTCATTCGAAAAAAGTTTTCTCTATTTCATAACCTGAAATAAGATTTTAATATTTATACTGAATATGCCTTTAATTACAAACATACTTTCTGGATGTAAAACAGCCGCACTTTTTCTTCTTCCATGTTTGTTAATTAAGCTGTTCCATGTACGGTTCAAACACTTGTTTCAAATCAAACTTTGTTTTCATTACTTTGACTCAAAACTTTCTTTGAACTTGATGGGTGCTTTCTTCCAGAGAAGGGCTGTCTTCTGAACTGATGCTGGCTTTCCTTTCGTCTCCATGTCTTTCCACTGGCTGGCAGACTGGCTAAAGGAGGCAAAGTTCCCTTCTCAGCCCAGCAACAACACAACTTAGGGACAGGGTGTAGCTTAGCCAGTCAGGGCTTCCCGAAGTCCTGGGTTCCATCTCCAGCACTGCATAAACCAGACATGGGGTTCACACCTGTGACCCCAGCACTCAGAGGCAGGAGTTCAAGGCCAGCCTGGGCTGTATAAAACCACCTCAAAAGCAAAAACAAAACATTTAAAAACTCAAATATTGAGAACCAATCTAAGGAACTGTTGGGAGGGCAGGCAGGTAGAGCAATGTTCTTCCCTAGGATCTGAGGTCCATTCCCAGAAGCCACATAGTGGCTCACAAGCCTGACTTCGCCTCACAGGACCAGATGCCCTTCCTGAGCTCCTTGCACATGACAAAGAGGCATACATGAAGGCAAAACACCCGTACACATGAAATAAAAGGGTGGAAGAGAAACAACCCTTGCTGGGTGTGGTACCTCAGTGCTTTAATCCCAGCATTTGGGATGCTGAGAGGCAAAATTAAAAGTTTAAGGCAACAGTGGAATCTAGCAGCCCCATTTCCAAGAATGCAAAACCCAAGTTAGAATAATCTAATCCTAACACATCTCACAGGAGACAGAAGAGCGAAAAGCAGGAGGATATGGTGGCACACACATCCCTTTAACCCCAGCCTTCAGGAAGCGGAGACAGACGCACCTCTGTGAGTTCACGGCCAACCTGTTCTACCAGGGACAGTCCATCTCAAAACAAACCTACACTAACAAAACAAGCAAAAAACAAAAACACCAACAACAATAACAAAAACAGCTACCCACAAAGATAAAAAAAAAAAAAAGTGCAAAGCCCTGAATTATGTCAGGGCGGCACAACCTGATGACTCAAACGCCTGACATCAAAGCTTACAGAGGCTTAAGTAGGGACTACTTGATGTTCTTGAGAAAGCATAACTGCAAAAAATTAAACTGAAAGTAACTTATACAACTTGCTTGTGAAGGAAGAGAAACTTTTAAACATATCTTTAAAATCTCAGTTTAATAGAGTAGGGGGTGTCGCTCAGGTTGTTGGTACTTGGCTTGTCTAACATACACAGTGTCCAGCTTTGACCCCAGCTCCAAATAAACCAGGTGTGGCAGTACACACTTGTAATCCCAGCACTGGGGGGTATGGGGGCTGGAGGATCAGAAGTTCAAGGACATGCTTGGCTACACAGTGATTCGGAGAACAACCTGGAGTACATGAGACCTCCATCCTAAAACATAACAAAAGCAACAGTGAGTAACTACCAAGTAATTCTTGAATCAGCCTATCTGAAACTGTCACCTTCTGGGTGGCGGTAAGTGTGTTCTTCTCAACATATTTACTTTTATTGGAGGCTTGTTGTCTGCTTTTTAAATGAGGGTGGGGTTGGAGAGATTAGCATGCTTGCAGTTCCTGTTAGTTCTCGGCAGCCACAGTGGGTGGTTCCCACCTGCCTCTAATTCCAGGTCCTGGGGATCCAAGGCCTTCTTTTGGCCTCAAGAAGCACCTGTACTGATGTGCACATACCACATCCCTACGTAATTTAAAAAAAGAAGAATACTGACAAAAGTCAACCAAAGAGAAGTCAAAGGCTCTGTGAGTTTCAGTTACTGAGCTCAGCACAAGGTTGTCAAAGAGTTTATCTGTCTACAGGAAATGATACACTCCAAACTGGCAATACAGAAAATAAGATGCCAAGAGCGCTCCCTGTGACTGGTCCAAGCTTATCTGTTCTGCCTCCAGTGTGGTACAAATAGAGGATATTCAGTTAAGCAAATGGAGTAAATGGAAATCAGAAATTAACTTCACTAAATTACTGTGAAATAAAAAGTATTGCTATGATTATAAAAATTGAAGCAATAAAAGGGTTCAGAAATACACTCAGGTTTATAATCAATTAAATGGTAAGCCATAATTTGACCCTATTCATCATCTGTTATATAAAAAAAAACCACAATTCAGTTAAGATATATGATAAATAGTTCACATTTAAAAACATTTATCATTACATTATCAAATTTGATAAACTCTTATCAAAACATCTCAGCATTCAATATAAACCATATTATTAAAAGTTTAAGGTAACAACAAAAAAAAGCCGGGAGGTGTCAGGTAAATATTTCCTATTAAATACACAATTTAACATTCAGAACCACATAAATTCTCACTAAAAGTTTTGATTCTGTTTTACAAAGGCATACTTTGTAAACAATTATACATTTTCCCAACACCATTTTCCTTTTTTAATTCCAAAATTATTCTATTAGGTCAACTTGCTCTTACTTGTATGTCAAAATTACAGGTTTCCAACCAACAGTCCTTAACAGCAACATACCGAAACATCAAAGCAGGGTGGGAATGAAATGACTCAAAACTTCTTATCAAAGAAAAAATAAATAACTCCTCACTTAGGTCTTTGAGAAAAAAGTAGGATGCCTTGTTTAAGAATTGTTCAGGAAGAGATTACATAAATGGCTTTCAATGTTTTCGTTGAGTGAATTTACTTTTCACTCACAACAACTTTTTAAAAAAAGTGTAATGAAGGATGCACACTCACAATGCCACAGTGCACAACCAGCACAGTTAGGTACTTAAATAAAGCAGCTGAGTACAGTTGTAAACATTGATGTGGTAAACACTTGTCTTCTCTCCCCCAAATGTGCCATTACAATGTTCTCCCATGAATAATTACTCTTCCTGGAAAAGTCTTCAAGTATACTTTAGTTTTGTGAAAAAACTAAAACACTGAAATAACATGTGAAAGGATTTAGTCATGGCAAATTTACTGAAGCTTTTATTGCCTCTGTTGGTAATATGACAGGGATTGTAAAAGACACACTTGAACTTACAGAGATATGCAGATGATATTCACTGAAGATAACCTTGATCTCAAGTATTTTTATATGTGGGTACTTCTCATTTTATACATTTTACTATTTAAAAAGCATTACATTAAAAATGTGTACCTGTTCTGACATTTGGCAAAAACTCAACTCTCCCTATGGTTCTGTCTGAAAAAAAAGTCAGCTTGGAGACCTGACCCAAACAAAGACTGAAACCCATGAACTGAAGCAGTTAAGCTTGCATCAGCTGACAGTGTGTGTGTGCGCACGCCCTTTTTCTTGCAGACTCACTGATGCCCCTCCCCCAACAGTGTAAGCATTTTTAGTACAAAACATTCCCTATGACCAGACATTTGTCTTCAGAATAAACACATTAAATCAATTTTCTCTTTTGAGCCCTAGTAATAGTTTTGTTTAATTCTAAGATGCTGTCATGGTTAACAACCTTAACTTTTTTTTTTTGCTACATAATTATAATAAAAGCTTTATATATTTTTGTTTATAATTACACAGTAATTGTAAATGTTTAGTACCAAACTGATGACAAACACTATTTTGTTAAAAAGTATTGCATTTAAAAATAAAATCTTTAAAACCCAAAGCATTAGGCCACACACAAATATTAAGATTTTTATGAAAAAAAAAAATTATGAGGTGAGGAGAGAAGCTAATGGGCGCTCATTTGAAAACAAATCACACCTGAATCAATCAATCTGCAAATACCAGAACTCAAAATGGTCCATGTAGGGAATAAACAATATAGGTCTGTAAAACTTTTAAAGATATATATACATATATCTTTAATTTTTTTCATAATTGAAATTCTTCATATTTACAAAAATGAAATCAAGAAATACTGAAAACAGCAAGATTCTTTTTTCTTTTAATAACCAATTCCTGTAACGTGAATGGAAATTTACTCTAAGCTTTCTTTTGGTAGAAATGCATTCCTAAATTAAAGTTATGATTGGATTAATGATATATCTTTACTGTAAGCTTTCTATGCAATTTCCAAATCATGTGACTAAAAAGCAGTTTTAATCATTTCCATATCTGCATAAAATGTTCTGCTATTCTGAAGAACATTCCTTGGTACCCTGCAGAGGACCTGGATACATGGAGCAAAATCTGTTTCTATCAAAGACCAGTCACCCAATATCTAGTTCATCATTTTAACTTCCTAATGGAAATATTTGAGTACACCCTTTTCACATGTCAGTATGTTAACAGAGAAACAAGCATTTTCAGCAGGAGAGTTATTCATGAGTCCTGTCACAAAAAAGGAAAAAACAAAAACAAAAAAAAACAAAACAATCAAGACAGCATTCTGCTTTGATGTGAGAGTAGCAAATGCAACTGAGACAAAAACAGTCAAAAGTTCAAATAATTTATAAAACAGAAGCCATTGGTATTCTGTACCAGTGCTCGCTTGTTTGGAAATCTCTGCTCTTGTAGGAAAGATTTGGCAACCACAGTGATTTAGCAGTAAAGCCATTTCAACACAGTAAGAAGTCATCAGGGATGGCCTATGACTTGAAAGAGCAGTGCCTATATGAGAAAGATTGAACTTCACGGCTCATCACAACCATTTCTAAAATTTAAACCTTACTATCTTCTTATAAATTAAGTGAATTCCATTGTGTTCCATAGTGCGATGACAAAAAATTTTTAAAACAAAAACTAAAACCCTCATGCCTAAATTTAGAATATTGTATAGCAATCCAAAACATTCAAAACAAATGAAATAGTTTAACTTACTCGAAAAGCATAGAAGCATTTCAAAAGCATAATGAAATCCAATTATGTGGTGTGTGATGCAGATGAGAGTGGAGTCTAACATTATGTCTCATTACAATACTTTTTAAATAAAACTTCGCTGCAGGACCACTGTGTATAAACATGGGAAAGATTACCACAGACTTGTTTTGTAGAACCTTTGTGAGAGTCTGAAACACAAGACATTTCAGGTAGTCACCAAGTTATCCTATTTTTTTTTCCATGTGTTGGTTGTTTTTGACATTTCATTCATCAGATATTCTACTCACATAAACAGTACATGTGGGTTGCCAGGAAAATTAAATTCCCCCAAATCAAACACCATTCCAGATCCAGTACACTCAGGTAAATCACGTTCATTTGACGTGCTATCAGCATAGTCTTTGCAACTAGCCCAAAGCATATACTTAAGAAGTTTTTATAAATTGTTTGTGGTGTTCATTATTATGTTTAATTCTTAAGCCAAACTGTTTTCTGATGAAGACAGCATTGTGCTTTATGCAAGAATGGAAACCTCAAAATAATCACCATCAAGCTTCTATGACTTATGGGAAGACAAACTAAGATGGTCCACAGGTATAAGATGAAATCCACAATGTTGGAATTAGAAATGTTTAGAGTGGCCCAGACTAGAAGACAAGCCCAAACCACCAGTAGAAGAATGAAGTACGATATGGTCCAAGATGTATCCTTAAAGTTTTGTCCCAACCCTCAGTTTGAACCATGAGGATTGATCTTCAGTTCAGTCCAGCCAGCAGAAATTGACTGTGCATTTTCCGTTGTATTTATTGTACAGACTATGTACATTCTAGAAGGTTCCTTTAGTGCTACACTGTTGTACTTTTTGTCCCAGCAATTTGAGGGCGTGCAAATTCCACAAAGTCATCAATAAGAACAGGCCATGCTCCTGAATAAAAGAAGAAAAAAAATATGGGAGGAAAGGGAATAAAGAAAAGCAGAATCAAAGGGATTCAATAGAATCCCTTGTTTTTTTTATAGTTTCCTTATAAGAATTACAGTATGTTATTCTTATCTACTCCCACTGATCAATCTTTAAAAAACTCAATCTTTATGTCTCCTATTAATATAGTCCTGTCTTCTTTCTAATCTATTATTCTAAAATAGGGTTATTGCTTAATCAATGAAATCATCTCTTCTAGGCAATAAATCAATGAACAGTAGTATGGTTTTCAGAAGGTTTTATTAAAGTCAGGCAGCTACTTAATGACACTGTAACAAGTCCTACAGTCCCTCATGAGCACCGCTCACTTTTCAGTGAAGAGTATTGATGATAATGAAAATGCAAAGCAGAAAATAAACCATCGCTGGTTAAGCCAAATGGTCCCAGGACATTTATGAGGAGGTGAAGTACATGGGAGATTTAAAAAAATACCCCACATTCAAAAATCTCAAAAAAAAAAAAAGTTCAGTTGGTTCTCCTGAGTCACTAGGCCACTGTGAGGAATGAACCGAGAACGCTGCCTAGGAGGCTGTTCACACACATTTGGAGAAATGGCGGACAGCATTTACGAACAGTGACTGAACGCAACTACAACCACCAGGCAGCTGCGGTCATTTCAAACCACACAGATCCAGCACACTTCATGGGTTTACAGACCAGACTAACACAAAACAAACAAGACCCAAAACCAACCTCAAAGGATTCCAATGAGTATAAAATACATCAAGAAAATGTAACTCTTAAAAATCAATTGAACATGTAAGATATGGATGAATATTGTTATGCCTTTCTATGGAACAAATGTTGGTAAAAAAAAAAAAAATCCCATCTTTTATTGTATGGTGCTACACAGAGAGCCCAGGCACCACACGTTTTGCAGTTTGAGCCATGACGTCACCCCACCCTCCTTCACAGCAGTTGACAGAGGCAAAAAACTGTGAATAGGGACCCAGATGCTGTTTAGTGTTGCAGCACTGCCTAGCAAATCAACGTCTAGGTTTACTATCTAGGATGCGTGCTGTCTCGTGTACAAACATACACACAAGCATACACATACACATATGTGCACACGCACACACTCACACAAATGTTATGTGGGGAGTCGTAAAAGTTCAGAAAAGGAAGATCACTTCCACAGAAACAGTGGACGAAGTTTACGCAACGCAAATATTTTGCTACCTTCTTCATCATAATTGGACATATCATCTGCAATCATTGAACTGAAGTCTAACAGAAGATTCCACGTGTCTTTTGGTATTGATCGTTTATGATGTTCCTATTAAAATATCAAAAACAAAAAGTCTTCAAACCATGGAAACAGTTGGGAAAAGTTAGTCCTGCTGTTGCTAAACAGAAGAAAATATAACACTTGTATAATGCAATTCTGGTAATCAAATTTCTCACTGTATGTAGTGACATGCTCTTGAGATTAATGATGCCTTGAAATAAATTAATATTTAATTATATTATAATCTTAAGAGAAAACAGAAACTGCAGAAAATGTTAACTTACCAACAAAAATTTATTCCATAAGTCTAAGAATTTAAATCTTCCATTAAGCACTAAGTTCCAGTAAGCAATGGCCATTTCTAGATCTGTAATATTAAAAATAAATTATGAACTTTAATGCTTTGAATATACGTCCCTGCAAAAGAACAGTGAAACAAAGAAAGCCTTTTGCATTCTGAGTATCATAGAGCAAACTTTTCTTAAAGACCCAAGCCAACATTTGTACCTGCTTCCTTTCCAGTGAGTGTCCAGGGCTTCTGGGGTAAGAATAACATGGCTGACCTCACAGGGTATTCTGAGACTGAAAGCAGATGCAGTCATGCACTTTCCCATTGCCAAGTACTCACATGTGGAGATCCCCAGGCTCAGCACGGAACCTTCTGACATGCTGAGACATATAACTAATTATATGCAGCATGAGCCACTTAGCAGACTCAGGCCTTTATCACCAGACACCAACATGTCTCCTAGATAGCCAAAGACATTCTGGAGGGCAAACTTACTCCAGGTAAGAATCCCAAACGCACATCAACTGGTTGAAATGCAAAGGATTGCTCAATTCCTAATCCTAAAATTCTTCACAAGTGATGTCTCACTTGTCCTAACTACCAAAGGACATAAAAATATTGTGGGGTGTTTTGTATGTTTGCTTGTTTTTTTTTTAAGCACAAGTCTGTTGCTTTCTTGGCCCAGTGCATCCATCTCATAAAATGCACATTCATGATGGGGTCATTCCCCAGCACATGGGAAAAGAAAATAATTTAAAAATTAAATAATAAGTACAATAAACTTAAATAATAAGTATGAATTAAATCATAATTATAACCTAAATTGTTTATTTTTTTTTATTTGGCAATGACAACATAAAAAGCTCTCTAGTTGGGCCTGAAACTGAGAAGGCTATAGAAGTAATCCTGCCAATATCTACTGCGACAGGCCAGGTCTGCAACAGAAAAGACAAGTTGGATCTTTTCAAGGAACTCAAGTAGTTGAAGCTGCCTAGCTTTTAAGAGAGACTGGCATACCTTAGGAAAATCACACTTCAGGAACCTTAAAATCCTTTAAGCTATGAAGTCAAAACCATGTGTCAGTCTAAGGGAGCCCAAAAGACTAGTAAAGACTAAGTCAGGCAAATGCTGTTCAGATTTTTTTTAAATAATAAAAAGAAACTCCATGTTTATTCACACACACACACACACACACACACACACACACACACACACACACACACACAGATGATCTGTAGGAAATCAACTGAAAAATCACCAATGCTAGAACCTTGGAAGGATCTGTAGTGGTCTCAATGACAGTGGCCATTACAGGCTCATATATTTGGGCCCCAGTTGGTCCCCAGTTGGTGAGAAACTCTGAAAAGGATTAAGAGGTGTAGCCCTGTTAGAGGTGTGTCACTCATGCCATTCCCAGTTCATTCTCTCAGCTTTGTGCTTGTGGAGCAAATACAGGCTCTTAGCTACTGCCCTGGGCGCCATGCCTGCCTGCTTGCTGTCATGGTCCCCACTATGATGGTCATGGATTCACCCTCTCAAACTGGAAATCCAAATTAAATGCTTCCTTTTATAAGTTGCCTTTGTCATGGTGTCTCATCCCAGTAGAAAAATGACTACAACAGGGTCTCAGTAATTAGAGACATACAAAATAACACAACTGTAAGATTTCAGTTTATTGGACTCAATAGCTAAGGTTAGGAAAACAACTTAAAATAAATGCTGGCAATGACTTGGGGAAAGGAGAACCCTCACTCACTGTGTAGGCACTGCACTGTGAATAACTGTTAAAAAGCCAAAACTGCATCTCCCACATGAGCCACTTCCCAGCATGTGCCCAAAGGACTTGTGGTGGTCTCAACAGGAATGGACTGTTGAGATGCACAGACTCATAGACTCAATGAGTCTATGCACCACAGACTCATAGATTTGCGCGCTTGGTCATTAGGGAGGGGCACTATTTGAACGGTGTACGTGCTCTGGCCTTGGTAGACGAGGCATGTCCTTATTGGAGAAAGTGTGTCTCTGGGGGCAGGGGGCCCTTGGGGTTTCCAACGTTCAAGCCAACCAGTGTTTCTCTCTTGCAGCTGCCTAAGGGTCCAGATGTAGCGCTCTAAGCTCCTCCTGTGCCATGTTTTCCTGCATGGCCCCATGCTAATAATGGACTATACATCTGAAACGCTAAGCAACTCCCAGTTAAATGCTTTCCTTTATAAGAGTTGCCATGGCCATGGTGTCTCTTTACCAAAATAAAACTCTTGGAATACAGTCCTTGAATAAAGCTGTGAGGTGAGAATTCTGAGAGCTTGTGAGATAACAAGGCAAGTTAAAGGCAAACGTCTTTTAACCTGTTTTTCCGTATCATGGGTTGTTCTTGGAATGCATTTCTGTGCCTCTCCCAAATGCAGTAAATAGGAGTGGATTTATTTCATTATCTTACTCTTCAGATGATGTTTTTAAGCACCAGTTGTCCTCATGACTTACACATCCTAAACTCATGCGACCTTGTCCTTGAGACCATATACAGGTTGAACTCAAGTGAACTTTGCTCATTTGATCTTGCTTAACCATCAGAATATTCAATAATCAAAACTGTGTGATGGTCTGAATAAAGCTAGCTATTGGATCAGACTGGAGTGTACCTCATTTTTAGAGCCTGTTCTCCCATGCTCACACTGCCAAGTAGAGGGGTGACTAAGGTGGAAGAGTACCAGGAGCCGGGCACTGCTGCGACAGCCTGGCAGTGCTTGTTGCTGGCAGAATGTGGACTTTGCGTTAAGAAAGCAGTTGAATGCTTTAAGTGGGGCTTACTGGGCCATACTAACAGGGGCAGGGAAGACAATGGTGCTAAGAGCAAAGTAGATTATGATGGCCTGACTGAAGAGGTTTCAGAGGAGAAGAGTGTTAGTAAGAAGATCTGTTCTTATATTTTGGCAAAGAATGTGGCTGCTTTCTGCCCTTGTCTGAAAAGTCTACCTGAGGCTTAAATTGAAGAGTTTTTATTTAAATGGCACTGAGAGAAGCGATATCAAGGCAGCCTAGTATTGACTCTGGCCTGTGGCTGTTAGTGATTAGGAGCATCAGGAAGTATAATAGAGCTAAATCCAGGGATCAACGGAAAAAATGGTTTAAAGAAAAGTCTGATCCTAAATGTAATAAAGGGAATGGTAGCCTCAGGGCAAGATCATGGAGATGCAGTTAAGCTTCCAACTTGTGAAAAGGAATTAAAGAGAAAAGCTTAGGCAGTGAAGGGAACCCATCTAGAACAAAAGCTGATGCAGGTGTAAAATGAGGGGCCAGGACCCAGCCTTGGCAGGGAACAGAACCTGGCAGATTCGGCCACATGGTTCTGGCTTTAGAGTCAGGGATACAAGAAAGGAGTTAGGCAATTTTCCTCCTAAGAAAAACTGCTGAGGTCAGGTGTGTGTGAGGGGTGTTCCTGCATGGAGGCCCAGAAAGGCCATTGTATGAAGCTATGAAGGTGAAGCCTGGATTGCCTTGGAGACTCTAGGATGTTGGAGATCCCAGGGCCCTGGAAGACCAGCTGAGCAGAGCTGCAGACTGGGGGGTGGAACTATCCCAAGAGAAAGAAGTGTGTTGCAGTCAACAAAGCCGAAAGGAACTGAAGATCTGAAGAACCTTTTGACACCAACATGGAGATTCAGAACTTGGAATTTGCCCTGCTGGTTTTAGGTCTTGCTTTGGACTAGTATTTCCTCCCACTTTGGAATGGTAATATATATTCTGTGCCATTGTAGGTTGGAAATATGTGATCTGCTTTTTGATTTTGACTTTACAAGGGGTTGCAATTAAGAAACTGCTATGACTGTCTGAAGACACTTTGGACTTCTAAATGAGACTATGATAGACTGTGGGGGTCTTATGAAGTTGGACTGAAAGCAGTTTTGTATTATGATATAGCTACAAGCTTATGGGGACCAGAGAGTGGAATATGGTGGTTTGACAAAGAGCTGCCTCCATAGGCTCATAGATTTGAACACTGGTCATTAGGGAGTGGTTCTACTGGACAGGGATTAGGAGATGTGGCTTTGTTGAAGTAGTTGTGGTGGGTTGGAGAACTGTGTAACTGGGGGTGGGCTTTGGGGTTTCAAATGCTTAAACCAGGTCCAGCATCTCTCTCTCCCTGTTGCCAATAGCCTAGATGTAGAACTCCCAGCTCCTCCAGTTCTGTGTCTTCCTGTGTGCCCCCATGAGTCCCACCATGCTGATAAGTGTAAGCAACCCTCAATCAACTGCTTATCCTTTATAAAAGCCTCTGGGGTCATAGTGTCTCTTCACCCCAATAAAACACTGCCTAAGACAGGATTAAACTTCCTACTCCACAGCTATATTCATTGTTCTATTCATAGTAGCTGGGAAGTGAAAACAACTGAAATGTCCTTCAACTGATGAATGGGTAAGAAAATGTAGTATATACACGCTATGAAAAACTGTAAAGAAAAATCAAATTATAAATTTTGCAAGTAAATGGATGGAACTAAAAGAATATATTGAGTAAAGTAACCGAGACCCAGAAAGGCAAACATCACGTTCTCTCTCAAATCTATATAGTTCTTAAATCTTCAGATATGAGTATATAATTGATGTGAGTATATAATTTGGAGTAACTGCATAAACCAGGGAAAGGAAAAGGGGATCATGGGATAGAAAAAAAGCTTTAGAAAGGGGACTAGCAGGACACAGACCCAAAGTTTACACATCTCAATAAATTTCTATACATTTAAAATTACCTATTCTAAAACTGTGGAGCTTCACATTGGATTTTACACTTTCATTGCTGAATGTATTTTTATGTTCTTATCTACCATCAAAAATAAAAAAGTCTATGATGGAGTTAGAAGCAGGAAATGATTACTTTGTATTCTTTTTCTTAACTCATGTCCATTGCCTGTACTCCTCCTTCATGCCCTGTTTATTTACTTATTTGTATTCTCTCATAACTCATGTCTACTGCCTCTACTCCTCCCTCATGCCCTGTGTTTTTTTTATTATTAGTTACATTTTATTAACTCCTGTATTTAATTAATTGTATTCTCTCACAGCTCACGTCCATTGCCTGTACTCCTCCCTCACACCCTATGTTTATTTGTATTCTCTCATTACTCATGCTCACTGCCTCTACTCCTCCCTCATGCCCTGTGTTTAATTAATCAATCAATCAATTAATTAATCAATTAATTAATTGTATTCTTGCATAGCTCGTGCCCACTGCCTGGACTTCTCCCTCATGCCCTGTATTTATTTATTTTTCTAATAACTCATGTCTAGTGCCTGCACTCCTCCCTCATGCCCCACACTTGTTTGTTTGTTTATCTATTACTATTCTCTCATAACTCATGTCCACTGCCTCCTCCTTCATGCCCCATATTTACCCTCTCTTTTCCTCTTTTCTATACTGAACCTGTGTGTGTGTGTGTGTGTGTGTGTGTGTGTGTGTGTGTGTGTATTATTGGCTGGGTTGCACATATGAGAATTAATATGGGACTCAATCCACTTGTGCCCTGTGAAGTGTGGTTGTTCCCAAAGGCTTCTAATGTCTGGTGTCATTTTCCCGTAACAGTGGTCAAGTAACCCTCCCACAGGAGCATGCTTACTCTGTTAAATCGCTAAAACCACTTCTAGATCAGACAACGTGTGACCTGTGAGCCCTGCCCACCATCCAGCCCTCACTGCATCATTACTGCTATCATCCACCACACTCCGACCTAAAATCCGCCCCACACCGGCTCTGCCGTCCTTCTTGACGCCACCGTCCTGAGGGTCTCAGTGTCCATGTAAAACAGAACCTCTGTAACCTGCTAAGACTGACTGCACTTGCCTCTGCTCTAATCCAAAAACGAGATCTTCTAAACAAGACTTCACCAACAACTATCTGAATTGATGAAAACAGACTCAGTAAAGTTCTGAGACCAATATGCAAAAATGAGCATGTTTTTGAAATAAGAATAAAGTTGTTGAGAAAGAAACCATACAACAAAAACAATCCTACTCACTGTATTATAAACTTAAATCACTAAAGTTAACCACAGAAGAGATAGGCCTCTACAATGAAAATTTGCAGACCATAATGAAGAGATCATCTGTGTTTATGCATTAGAAAATCTAATGTTGCTAAAAATATCTCAAAACACCTAATCAATGTACAGGCTTAATGACATTTTTCAAAGAGCTAGGAAAACCAACCTTAACATTCATGAAGAAGGGTATCCTGAATAAGGGGGCTGAAGACCTACCTCAGTGGTGTACAACTATCTAGCATGCACAAGAACCACATTAAACCCGTGCCACAAAAATCCAAACAAGCTGAAGAAAAAGCAACAACAGAAACAAACTCAGAATAGCCAAAGAGAACAAAGTACTAAAATCTGGGCCAAGTAAGGCATTTGCCACACAAGCCTGACAACCCGAGTTAGAGGCCCCAACCCCACATAAATGTGCTGCAGAGAACGAACTCTCAAAGCGTCCCCTGACGGCACACAGTGCAGCACGGACGCACCTGCACCCAGGTGTGCGTCCACACAGTAACAAACGAAAACGTTAAAACATCAGTGCAGACAGTGATGAGACCTCAAGAACACAGAAGGTGGAATCAGAATTTAAAATAGGAACTTCTGCATCATTACACAACTAGAGTGAAGAGAAAACCTACAGAAAATACTTGTAAACTGTTCCTCTGAGCAAAGCTACAAAGCTAAATAGGGAACTGAAGACAATAGCAGCAAACCATTCCAAGAAATAAAAATGGGCAAATGGTCCAATACATATTTCTCAAAAAGAGAAACATAAATATGAAAAACTGTTCAAGAAGTGCAGAGCAAAGCTGGGTGCGGTAGTACAGCACAGGCCTGTGATCCCAGCACGCAGGGAGGCAGAGGCAGGCGGACCTCTGTGAGTTTGAGGCCAGCCTGCTCTGCAAAATGAGTCAGCTGAGGCTATACCAGAAACCCTCTAGAAAAACAAAACAAAACCCAGTAACAACCAAATCAATTCAAAACCATAATTAGAAAAGACAGAAATCAACACATGCTGGGGCTCAGTGGCTAAGACTGTTTCTTGCTCTTTCAGAGAATCAAGTTTCCTTCTCAGTGCCCAAGTTGGGTGTCTCATAACCTCATGTAACTCTCGTTCCAGTGGATCCAATGCCTTCTCTGGCCTCTGCTATCATGTCCACAGACACTGTAAACACTCACATACACATAGTCAAGAAAAAGGAAAAAAAAAGAAAAGAAAAAAAAATCAACAAATACTGACAAGGATGTAGAGAAAGAACTGTCGGACTGTAAATGACTTCAGCCATTACAGGTGAAAAAAGAAAAAAAAAAAAGCAAAAACCTCTTCAAAAGACTAAAATAAAGAGCCAGGCGTGGTAGCACCCATCTCTAATCCCAAAGGGTTTAAAGCCATCCTAAGAAAACAAACAAAAATCTCACGTATGATCCATCTATGTTCTAGGGAAATCTCTGGATATCCACAGGAAATTAAATATGCCTTCCAAAGAGACAACTGCTCTTCCATGCTAGGTAGTGCAGAATCTACCTAGGTGCAATGACAAATAGAAAAGAAAATGGATTCCTAAGAGCCTGAATCAGAAGGAATTACAAAGATTTTTTTTTAATTATTCAATTATTTAGAACATTAGAAAAAAAATAGAACATTAGTGAAATTATAGGATACAAATAAAGAATCTAAATTCAACAAGAATACAGATAAATGTATTCTATGCTCCAAAAGGCAGTAACTGCCAGCTAAGATTATTATATTATTATATCTAGCATGATTAGAAAAGGAAAAAACTGTATGGTAAACAAACTGAAAAAACTAAAAGTACTACACACAGAGGCACCTGAATAAGTTCTGTGTGTTGAAGAGAAAAACAAGTACATGAAAATAATGGAAAGAAACTCCATGGTAGAACAGTAGATAAGCAAATACAGATTATGAAAAGGGAAGAAGGGATCAATAAAATGATGAGAATATATACACACCCTTCAATGATAACTGCTGTAATATCTAACACAACAGACTTCAAAGCACACTGGGAAGAGATCAGTTAATACTGGATAAGCAATGCTTTAATACACATACTGCCTTTCATGTGTTAAATCAGCATACGATGCACTAGATATCATGGATATTTCAAACAAAGTCTATTTGGGCAGATTTTCTTTTCCTCTTATCCTCCCCATCTTCACGGCACCCCTAGTTGTCTGTCCTAACCTCTGCCACCCAGGCTCTTTACCTCTTTCATGTTCCATGTGCCCTTCTGCACACTCCTCATCCTTCCTATCACCTGCTTTTACCCTCTCCAGTGGTCTGAGTGAGAGCCGCAGATACCATGGAGCTATATTATCTTCTGGGGAGGACATGGGTCCTCCTCTGAGTATATGTCCAGAAGTGGGACAGCTGGGTCATTTGACAGGCAATATTTTTACACGTTTGAGAAACCTCCATACTGAACTCATAATTACACTATTTTGCACTTACCAACAATGTATTAAAGTTCTTCTTCTCCCACATTCTTCCCAGCATGTATTGCTGTATTTTTTTATAACCACTCTGACTAAGGTGAAATGGTATATTAGTTTTAATTTGCATTTCTCTGATGACTAGGAATGTTCAACAAATGTTCAACATTTAAAAACATTTGTTAGCTGTTTCTTCTTTAAAAAACTCTGGTTAATTGGCAGTTTTGGGTTTTCAGTGTTAATTTTTGTCAATTCTGTCTAAAGTATAGTTGGTAAGATTCTCTCCCATTCTTTTGTTGTACAGAAACATGTTAAGGTGATGTAGTCCCATCTGTTGATTCTTGGGGCTTGGTCATTTGATCCTGGAGAGCAGTTCAGCAAATTCTCACCTGTACTTGACGTGCACTTCCCACATTTTCCTCTAGCAGTTTCAAGTTTTAAATTACGTTATGTGATCTACTTCAAGTTGATTTTTTAGAGGAGAAAGATGAATTTAATCTCATTCTTTTGCAAGCAGACATGCAGTTTTGCTGATGAGAACACTTTTTTTACATTGCATGCTTTTGACACTGTCCACAGTTAGGTGGGCACAGGTTGGTCTTTATTTCTGGACCCCCTAGTCTGTTCCGCTGGTCTTCCTGTGTTTGTATGCCAGTGCCAAACTTTGTCTGCCACTACAGCTCCAAGGAATAATTTGAGTTGAGGCACTGTTGTAACTCTGTATTCTTTTCCTTATGACTACTTTGCTTATCCCTGATCTTTCATGGTTCCACATAAATTCTTGGTTGTTTTTTCTAATTCTATGAAGAATGACACTGGAATTTTGACAGGAATCACATTGAATACATAGATCTACTTTTGGTGATATTGCCATTCTCACAGTATTAATTCTGCCAATCCAGGATCATGGAATGCTTTGTCACCATCTAGATTCTTTGATTTCCTTTTTCAGTGCCTTGAAGTATTCACTGCAGCAGTCTTAGCTTGACTAGATTTATTCACAGGTACTTTATTTATTTTCAGCTGTTATGAATGTTTTTCCTAATTTCTTTCTCTTTTGTATATTGACTTTTTCTTTTAACCTGCAACTTTACTGAAAGTGCTTATTAGATCTAGAAGTTTCCTGGTAGATTCTTTAAGTTCTTTGAAGTATAGAATCATGCTGTCTACAAATAGGGATATGCTCATCCCCTCCTTCCTATTTTATCCCTTTCACATCTTTCCCTTATCTAGTTGCTACAGCTAAGACTTCAAGCAGTATATCGAATAGGAGAGATGAGAGTATGTATCACTGCCCTACTTCTGATTTTAAAGGGAATGCTCTCAGTTTTCCTCCATGTAACATAATATTGACTGTAGATTTGTAGTAATGGTTTTATTATTGTGTGGTTGCTGTCTCTATTCCTAATGTGTCTAGGACTTTAATCATGAAGGCACGATGATCTTTTTCTTCTCTTCATTTATTGAAATGATTATGTAATTTGTCCTTAAGTTATTTACATGATTTGTTGCATTCATTAATTTGCATATGATGAACTAGGCTACTCTCTTTGGAATGAGGCTCACTTGGTCATGATATTAATGTGTTCCTGGTTTTGGTTTCAAGTATTCTGTTGACAATTTTTGCATCTAATTCATTAGAAAAGTTAGTGTGAAGTTTTCTTTAAATCATTGTGTTTTTACCTGGTTTGGGAATCAAGATAATAAATTAATTTGGTAGTGGTCCCTTTCTCTATAGGACATATTTCTAAGGGTATTATTCTAATCCAATTTCATATAACAAACTCTTCTGGATCTGAAGACACAGAGTTTCAATCTCAATCAACAAGAGTGGCTCGCGTCAATATCCTACTCTCACCAAGAGACAAGTCATTCAGACAAACCAAACCAAACAAAAAACGAGTCAAAGGATATTACTGACTAAATGGACCTAACAGTACTTTGAGAACATTTCCTCTAAAGACCTCAGTATATAAGTCTTCTAGCAGACCGTAGCATTCTCTCTAAAACAAATCACATAGCAGGGCATAAAACAAGTGAGCAGTTTCTTATCCAATCATGATGGAAAAAACTATAACTCAACAGCAAAAGATATGACAGAAAATATGCAAACTTATGATTGAGAAACAACACACTACTGAATGAGGGTCACTGAAGTAGTTTTTAAAAATTAAGAATTCTTAGAACCAAATGAAAATCAAAACATAACATACCAAAACCTATGGGCTGTAATAATTAAAAGCACATTTATATCTACAAGTGCCTACACTGAAAAAAAAAATATTTCAGGCCAAGTAAGATGAGTCAAAGAGTAAAAGTACCAAGCCAATCAAACCTGATGGTGGGAATAACATGGTAAGAATGAATGATTCCCACAGGTTTTCCAACCTTTACATATGTGCCCTGTGTATACTCATGTGTGTGTGTCTCTCTCTCACACACACAAATGAAATAAATATTAAAAACCAGAGATCTAAATGTAATGACTCAATAATGTACTTTAGGACCTGGGGGGAGACAGGGGAAAGGGAAAACATGCCCCACCTATAACTGGTAGACAGAAATAAATACTAAAGACAGAGACAGACATAAAGGAAATACGGCTGGAGAGATGGTTCAGTGAATGTGGAGGCGTTCCGCCACGCTCGGTCAGGCCAAGGGTTTGATCCCTGGAGCCCACATGGTGGAGAGAGAGAACTGGCCCCTGCAAGCTGTCTTCTGACCTCCACATGTGTCATGGCGCGCACACACACACACACACACACACACACACACACACACACAAAAATCAATAAACACCTGTATTTTTCTAAGTTAAAAAAAGAAGACGGGGTGAAACAGAAATGAAAAGGTAGGCACAGTTGCTTTCAGCTCACTGCTAAGCCTGCCCACATCATCTGAGTTCTAACTCAAAAAAGTTTAACTTTTCTTTTTTCCTTTTCTTCTTTGAGTAATGGCAAAATCCTAAGCATATTTGCCTTGACACCAGCTTTCTCTGAAGGCCTCTACCCCACTTTCTAATGCTGCTTATTTTCATATCAACACTGTTGACTCTAACTCAAAAAGCAGGACGTTCTTGCCTTCTTTCTTCCAGGCACCTGCCAAGATTTACAACTTCTTTCTTTGCCTTGTTCTGTTTTATTTTTTTTTCCTCTCAAATTCTAGTAAATGGCCCTTGAGTTCAGAAACTAACAACAATACAAAAGACCAATGAAAGATAGGTGGTTCTTTGAAAAGATAAAGATCATCAAATCCAATATTAGCAAACTTAGAGGTGATAAAAGACACACTAAAGCAGAGAGTTTTGAACTTAAAAAAAAATCATTAGGATCTACCTTAAAACATATTTTAGAGGCCTGAGGCAGAAGTGTTGTTGGCAGAGTTCTAATATACATGCACATAGCTCCAAGGATTGCTATGAGGACTACCTGAAACATACAGGAAAGTGCTCTCTCCAATGCTATGACTTTAATCAGGTGGGGGGGGGGGGCTTGTACCTGTAACCTCAGTACTTGGGAAGCAGAGGCAGAGGATCATTGTGAGTCTGATGTTAGTCTAGTTGACTTAGCTACTTCCAGGCCAGCCAAGGCCACACAGGAAGAAACTTTCAAACCCTCCACAACCCAAAACAACAACAAAACATTGTAAATTATTTCTAAGCAAGTTCTTTTCTTTTGAGGTAAGGTTTCACTATGGAGCTTGGCTTGGCACTCGCAATTCCCCAGCCTCAGCCTTGTGTGCTAGGATTTATAGACAGGTACCACTCCGTCTGGCTTTAGAGTAAATATTTGAACAATAAGGTTAAGATCTTTGAAATCATCTGCGCAGCTGCAGAACCACAACTCAGAAGAAAATTACCTTCAGATTCTAGTCTAATGATTTTTTTCTCGAGATTAATTTATATTGAATGCAAGTACATGAGTGCCACAGCCTGTGGGTGGTGAGCGCACAGCATGCAGAAAGTGGTTCTCTCCTGCCACCTTGTGGGCTATCGGGGTCTAGTGCCCGTCGGCAGGTCCGCTCTTTGCTGCCTCCACCCACTGAGCCACCTCACTGGCCCAAGATTTTTCTCTAACAAAGGTTCAATATGGTCCTTAGAATGACATGGCTGTTACAGAAAATATATAACCTCTGACAAAATTAGCAGGACCAATAGTTTCCTACAGTGCACTATTTTTAACAGCCTCCTGAAGATTGGGTCCATCTTCTTATGTTCAATTTTGAAAGAAACCAAAAAACCTGGGGACAGCAGCAGGAATAACAAGCATCTCAAATTAAAGATAGTTAAATAAGCTGGAATGCTGACCTGGGGAAGGACAAGGATTGAGTGGCAGTGGTCTGTAGTTACACTTTCTCTGTTCTAAACAGGAGGACAAATATGAGCAACTACAGCTTACTAAGAAAGCGCTGTGCAATAGACAGTAAAATGCACTCCGTGGCAGGAATGGCAACTTCCTAAAACGGTAGTCTCTAGTCACAACACTAAACACTGAAGCGTGTTTCTAAGCAGGGCTTGTACTTTAGGTAGAATAAGACTTCATGCGGGGCTTACAAAAATCACTTTCAAGTTTAAGATACACAGAGTAATCAGAAACTGCAGGTGACTGAAGCAGATGGTAGAGAAAGGAGAAGGGGTAGGCAGGGAAACAGAAAATGGAAAATAAGGAAACCAGCAGCGCTCGCTCACTCCACAGCTGCTCTGTGCCACCACTCTCACTCTTTCCCATCTGTTTGGAACTTACTGTCCTCCCATAAACTTCCCAAACTTGTGGATTCTCGGAGAGACTGTTGGGAAAACTCTCCTTGTTCAGTAAGCTTTTCAGTGAAAAGTCACCAAGTGTCCTGCCGCCTAACATGATGCATAACAAAGAGAAACTGTTTTCCTTCCTCCCTTTGCTTGCTTTTCTCCTTTCCTCTCTCAGACCCTCTCCCTCCTGCAGCTCCTTCTGCACCAATCAGTTCCTACTGGTAACTGTATCAGGACACCTGATAAATCACACAGACACACTGTTGTTAAACTCCACGATCTACATTGGGCTTGTTTCATTGTGAAGGTGACGGCCTGGAGAGCTTCACAAATAACTTTTACTGTGGCTGCAGACACATGACAAGGAATTTGCCTCTAACCTTTAGAAGTAAAATGCAGAATGCACTCATTATTAAGCAATCTCATTACAGAACAAACTCTATAACTATTGAATCATGTATTTTTCTTAATACTAGAAAAACCACAACTATATTTTTCAAAATCTGCTTTTACATAATCATTTTCTAAATTTTTTTCTAATCTAAAATTTCCAATTTATCATATTACTATATCAAATAACCATAAAATGTTGAGTTCATTTTAATATCAAACTATATATTAACTCAAAGCACCATTTGTTTTATATCTTGTAAGGGCAGAAATGTAACTAAGAAACTGATTTCTAATCAATTTGACATCCACAATGCTACGTGTGATTTTATCAAAATGCTATTATGTTTCTAAATAACACAACATAATATTCAAGCTGAAAGGCTTTATCAAATTTTGACTTGAAGGAAAGAAAGAGAAAACTAGGAAAAGAAATACCTAGCTAGCCGGTGTCTAATTGTAGGCACTCCAGGTTTTTCTGCCTCATCCTGAAAAGGAAGTCTTCTGCAGTAATGCAATCCATCCAATCTGATCATTTTGTACTGTAAAAGTACACTGATGTCACACTGCACCCCACTAATTGTGTAATTATGTGTTCATTTCAGATGCATTTTAAAAAGAGGAAAAGATCACGATTATATTGAACAATCAGCTCAAAAGAGGTATTCATTAGAACTTCATTTTATAAACATTTTGAAAATCTTTAATCAACTCAGTCCTGTTTTGTCTCTCTTTAGGTTAATTCTCCATTACTCACATACATTCATCCCTTCTCTAGCTTTCAGTTGCTTTCTTGGTCTAATTCCTAGTCATGTAATTGCTCTTTCTCCTCAATGTTCAATCTGAAATCCAGGGCAGAACTAATAGAAGAAGCCTCATTCGCCTCTCCAGCTACTGTATCTTCCAGAGGAACCAGTCAGCACGGTGACAGAGCACTTGCCTGGCAAAGGACTAGTGCAAAAACAGCAAAACTAAACCTGGAAGTGCAGGCTTGCAATCTAGTTACCTGGAGTCTGAGCAGGAGGATTGAAAGTTCAAGGTCTACCTGGGCAAAAGTGAACTTAAGGCCAGCCTGGGCACCTTAGTGAGACCATCATGCTGAAGAATTAAAAGAAAGGAGGGGCAGGGCCCATTAGGTAAAGCCCTTGCCCTAGCGCGTGCACGGGAGGCTCTCATCCAATCCTAGTATCTCAGAAGCAAAAACATACCACCACCTCACTCATCATTAACTCCCTGTGCCTAAGGTTCCTCATTTGCAGAGCAAGAACAAAAAGTCTAGATTCTGTAACAATGTAGCTGGAACCAAGGAGGTGGCAATGTATCGAAGAGAAGGATAAAATTCTTCAGCATGGCTGAAGCAGTACAGGAGAAAGGCTCGGCACACTATCAGGTACACTAAAAGCTCACATTAAATGGGACCACTGTCATCACCCAAACTTTATTGTGTCCAATTTCACTCCAATTAAAAGCATTTTTGACCCATTTTCAAAAGAAGTCTATGGTTATTAATTTAGCCTTACTGTCTCACCACTGTCCTCTCCCTCCAGAATTCAATCAGTGCCTTTTCTCTTGCACAGTCTCAACCTATCTCTAAAGCGTGGGAGCCCCAGCCCTTCATTACTACCTTCTTTTATCCAGCCAGATAACAAGCCTTTCCACTGCTACCTCCCAAAGCCCAGAAAGCACTTTCCAGTCTCCCTGGCTGTAATTACTCCTACTTGTCTTTGGAATGTTATCTTTATTTACTTTGTACTATCTACTGCAGTCTAAGCGTTTTAGGAACTTTGTAAATTCCATTTCACCTTTTACTTTCATAGCCACTAACTGGCCCCAAAACATGGATGCACGCTGCATTCAGTACAACGTGGTAGATCAACTATTAATAAGATGAGGTGACACACGTGGGAAAAGGTGCTCTACCCTGTTAACTGTTTTTTTCCCATAAAATTAGGAGCGATGATAATTTTCTTTTTCACCCTTTCTTACAGTTTTCAAATGTTAAGGAAAAAAGAGAAAAAGAAAGAAACAATGAACAAACAATAGCCAGGCACACTCAGGGAGGCAGAGGCAAATGGATTGCTGTGAGTTCCAGGCTACCACAGGATAAATAAAATGTAAGTTCAGGACAGCCTAGGCTACACAGAGAAACCCTGTCTCGACCTCCTCTCCCCCCGAAAAAAAAGAAAAAAAGAAAGAAAGAAAAAAAAAAACAATAGAAATGAAGTTATTGGGTATTCTATGATTCAGCAATATTATAACAGTATTTTTATAGATCCTACATCCTAAAAATCCTCTTGAGCATATATGGAAAAAAGATGTCTGTGAAATATTAAGAGCTACTGCTTTTCTGTACTTAGAGTTTTCCTGTCTTACTAATTCAGCGGTACACCTAAGACATCCAGGTGATCCTCTGCTGCACCGTGCCCACTTTACTGCTCGGTGTTTTCCGATAGCTGGATTTTCATAACATTATGTTCAAAACACATGACTTTCCACTGCAAAAGTGACACTATCAATATATTTAAATATTTGTAAAACACCAAATATAATTTTAAAATATTCTTACCTAATCCTTTTTGTCCTGGATTCTTTGCAAAATTAAAAGTAAACTGGTAAAAATCCTTAAATCGTCCTGGTTCTTTCAATTCTTGTTCCATCTTGGGTATTTGGGCCTTTAGTTTTTCTATGCTGTCACATCTACATTATAAAATTAAGTTCATAAACAGTTAACTTTCACTATAAATTAAAAACTTAACTTAATTATTCCTATGAGGGCTTACATTTGTTTCCTAGAACTTATTTTTTAAAAAATCAGACAGGTGGGATTTCATGTTTTTTCATAAGTCCCTCACTGACCCCTGAACCTTGTTGAACAACCATGCCCCAGACATCTGTGGCTTCTTCTTATATATGCACAGCTGTGATACAAAGTGTAATTTATTAATGAGATAAAGCAAGAGATTAATCGGAACAATAGGCAATTATACAGTAATGAAAATGCCATGCACGTGTTCTGTCTCTGGAACATCCTAGTTCCAGCACCACTACCCTCACACTTCTGGACCACTGTCAAAGAAAGTAGGGCCATCTGAATGCAAGTACTGAGATAGCAGCACCACCAATATGCTAACTGAGAAAACCACGACGTGACTGACAGGCAGGCAGTGTGCGGTGGAGCGTGCTGGACAAAGGGACAGCTTATACTTCAGGAAGGACAGAAGGATAGTTTAAAATCTTATCGCTCTACTCAGAATGATGTCTAACTTAAAACTTAGGAATTTTTTTTTTTGAAAACTTTGTGAACACAGTCAACTATGAGTCATTAAAATTTCAAAAAGGCCATGGCTAAAGGGTGACTCTTGTCTAGAGTTAGCTTAAAGAAGACAATGTCAGGATGATGAAATGTTAGAATGACTACTTCTAAAAGAAACTGGCTACTCTTTTTAAGTATATTAATTCACCAAACTCTCAACACGCTGACTCACAGACTCCATGTCTGCCTCTGTGAATAGACAAGAATGTATAAAATCAGCCCCACAGCCACCTCTCTCGCTGTGGTAGGCACAGCTAGTACCGCAGTTAGTCCCAGGTCTAGCTGCCAAACTAGGTCTCTTGCCAAGGAAGTACTCTTGAAAACTTGCTTTTAATAAATACTAGCTAAAACCTGTACTACCTTCAACTAAACTATTTAAAGCAGGACTAGGGTTTTTTTTTTCTATGTTTAGAAAACGTTCAAAGAGCTAAAAAGGTCCATGTACCAAACTACTTTCCTCATAACATTGGCCTTATGATAGAAATGTCCTATTTCTTAACGATTAAACAAATAAATCAACACTCCATCCTCTAAACATTTCTGCCTTTGTCTTCCTACTATATTCTCTATAACATTTCATAAAATGCACTTTATATTATATTTTCCATAAGCAGAGACATTGCTTCTCCGTAAGTCTAGTGAAACCTGTCTCTATCAGAAGGCCCAGCAGGTGCAGGACGGGCTGGCTTGGCTGTAGGTGTTAAGCTGGTCCTTCTCTGCCCTGCTTTGTAGATGTTAGTCACAAACCCCTGAACATCATTTCTCTTGCCAGCTCACTCAATGTCAGGCTCTACTGACCAGGCTAAAAGGCCAGGAGAGAAAGGGGAGATTCTGCGCAGGCTGTTGTCAGTAGAGGGAAAGGGTGTTAGTATGTGAAAGGTCCCAGAGCTGTGTAGAGTGCTGACAGCTCTTACAGCAGACCCCACTGCCCTCTGAGCAGCTCTACCTAGCATAGTAGCAGCTTCTGTGCAGGCACCCAGCTCCTGCAGCCCTACCCTCTCCCCAGGGACAGAATTGTGGCCCAGTTGGCTGGCTCACTTCATGCAGCCCCAGGGGTGACAACAGCTATTGCCACCTCTTTACACCTCAGGGTTTTCTCTTACACAGTATATAGCACTTCTTTAAGTCTTCTGTAGTCAAATTACTGGTGAGGCTGTGTTCTGACTGGGCCCAGGTTTCCAATGACCCCGACTCAGTAAGCAGAATCCTGCTTTCAGTCCTGACTGGAATATCACCTGGTTTCACCATCTCTTATAGGTCAGTAAACTACTTCCCTCAGAGAGTGGTTGTGAAGAGATAGGCAAAGCAGTTACTGGGATGAAGCCATGCTGGGTTAATGTGAGCCCTTGGTTTTGTTATATTTTGGAGATAGGATCTCGCTGCAGCCCAAGCTGGCCTTGAGCTCCTATGTAGCTGAGGATGACCTTAACTCCTGATCCTCTTGCTTCTGCCTCCCCAGGGCTGCCCACCATGCCCAACTTCCAGGTTATTTCTGTAGTCCCATTAAACAGTCATTTAGAGATTGTCAGCAAATCTCTACCTATGACTTTTCAATCTATTTATTCAAACCTGCTCAGCTAAGCCAGCCATCAAAACACTAAGTCACTAAGTATAGCCAAAAGCATTCAGTAATGCCCACGTACCCTCTAGTTTTTAAATTCTACATTGTATCAGTTCAGAATACACAGTCTCAAATTAGGAAATAATTTACTTGCTCACTTTACTTTGTTATTTGTTATGTTAAATATTAATGTCAGATATTTTTAACACTGGTGACTCTCTCCTAGGAACACATGATTAAAGAACAATGTAGTTAAGAGGCTACAAAATTATATAGGTATTTTGGCAAATCCATAAAATACCAGGGAAACAACATGCTGACTCAATCCTGTTTGTAGGCTAGGAAAAACTTAACATTTCATTTAAAAACACATGAAAAAATTGAGCTCCATCGCTCTCCGAGCTGGTGTCTCCTCTCCTATGAGGTTACATACTCACCCTAACTCTGTCATACCATCCATGAACTCCTGTTTGGAGAACTCGCACTGTGTGGCTGCCCTGAACTTCCATGCAATGATCAACACACTAATGCTGGCTGGATCGAGAGCCAGATCATCACAGAACTGCTGTATACCATCTATTCCAATTTTATTTTCATCTTGAGGATCTTTAAAAATAGCAATAAAAAAATAAAATTAGTGCCATACTTTTTTATATTCCTAACAAAAAGATACTGTTTTATTTTCTATCTTAAATCACAATATGGTAAACATATGAAGCAGTATTTTCACAGATGTTTCTCCATATAACAACCTAAGTCAGTGTAACCCTAAATAGCACGATTTAAGTATGTAGTAAAGTATAAAAGTAGTTGGACAGTTAACTTTTAAAAATCTCCCTAATGGAGTGCCCATGCTTGGTACCACACACCTTTAGTCTCAGCACTAGGGAGGCAGCAGCAGGCAGAGTTCTCTGAGTTCAAGGTCAGCCTGGTCAGATCTGTCTTACACACCCACACATACACACACACAGACATCTAGCACTTATCCATGTGAAAATGTTACACAAATAAAATAAGACATGCCTATATAGGTACAAGGAATTTTTAATTCATGACACCCATATTTTATTTAATTAGGCATACAAAATTAACAGTATTAAGTTAGAAATTCTTTTATTAAAACAAAATTCATTTCACCATAACAATCACTTAAGTACTAGTAAAATTAAATCTATAAATCAACCTTAATCTCAACAGTATAAGTATCTGGTGTTTACAATAGGAAAACTGTTTTTTGTTTTGTTTTGTTTTGGTTTTTTGTTTTTTTTTTAAGGTACATACAAAGAAAGAGGTTCCCCTCTAATTGTACCAAATATGATTTGGTAAAAATATCAAGAGTATCTGTCAGTGACTCTCAGTTACAATGATGCACATCGGCTGAGTATATAGTTCAGTGGTACACACTTGCCTGGCCTGCGCGACAAGAAAGCACTGGATCCACTCCCAGCATTATGGAAAACTAAAAGAACCAACACTTTGGGGCATAGAATATAATCCCATTTGGGGGAAATTTTGAAAATAACTATATGTATGTCTGCATAAACATAAAAGACATTTATGTTTCCATGCTGGACTATAAAATGTTACTCTCAGGAGAATAAGAAACAAACAAAGAAACTGTTAACCTTTTCCTGTTTTTTTTTTTTTTCTTTTTCCCTTTTCTGAGATGGTCATATCCCTCTGACTGCCTCTACCTCTGAGATAAAGGCATGTACCACTATGCCCAGCTGTTCAGCTTTTTAAAAGCATGTGTTGCTTTACAAAAAGTTATCTCACAGACTTTCTTAAAACCTGGCTCAGAAAGTTTTACAAACACAAGTTTAAGAAAAATTGCCTCCAATCTTTCATTCTCAAACTACCTGACTGGGGAGAGGCCAAGGAGACACTGGGTGAAAAGGAGAAGGATTTCTCTTCTAAGGTCTGTGTAGCTGCAGGATCTCCACAGTCTGGGAAGCTGATGTCTCAGAACAAGCCAACAAGTTTGGAAAACTTTGCTCAAAACATCTAAAGTCACACAATACTCACCTTTGTATCTATTGTACAGTTGTTCCAACTTCTTCCTGTCCAATGATCCTTTTACACTCTCCCGTATATAAAGTTCTGGATTTTGAAAAAAATTATCTGTTGCAACATCTAACTTCCAGTCATTTTGAGAAAGACAACTTACTGCAGTTTTCTCACTAGATTGTGTGAAGATCATAAACTGACGAACTTTATCCTTCTGCGATGATTTCAACTTGTTCTGTGAGAACCAGAAAACAAACTGAAACTGTGAAAAACATCACTGCACACTTCATTGTAGCTAAATCATTCTCATTAGTAATGTTTTTCTTCACAAAACGCGAAAGTGTATTTTTACTGAAACTTATTTGTGATTAACTTATTTGTTAATCAGCAAGACAATTAAAAAATATCTGAAACACTACATTTGGTAGAGTTCTGGAAAGGCACACGCATAGAGATAGAACAAGGGAGCTCGGCCTCCTTGTATCAGAGAAGACATCCGGACAGTGAGCCAGACCACCACCAGAGGGGACTCAACAGGCATCTGCTGCAGTCCTGTGCGAAGCCCGGCACTGCTCCTGTGCTGTTTCCACAAAACGGAGGACGGCAATTTCTCCTCGTTGGTGTACAGGAAATACATTAACTCTTACCAGAATTCCCTCACATTTCCTTCAAAAAGGAATCTATCCTCCTTACATACAGCCATTAAAGATGTTTTTTTAATTATACATCTCTTTTGGTGCATATGTGCATGTGTGCGTGCACGTGTGTGGGTGTGTGTGCACACGCGCGCACATACATGCCAAGATGCTAATGTGGAGGTCAAAGGACAATTTGTAGGAAGCACTTCTCCCTTCTATCATGAATGTCCTAGGGAAAGAATTCAGGTCACCAGACTTGGCAAGCAGGTGCCTTTCCTTCCCAGCCACCTCACTGGTCCCTGACACAGTCCTTATTCAGACCCTTTCTCCCTTATGTTCCCTAGGAGGGATCTCTTTTTTGTGCTTGTCCCTTTTCATTTGCCCTACACTGACAAGAATTCACTTTTTTTACTTAAACCCAAAGCAAAATAAGACAGGGCCATCAGGCTCTTCACACTCTCCTGCTGTTAAAGACTGTTGTCCCCCTTGTACCCAAGGTAGTCTCCTGTGCAAGGCCTACTATACTCTTCTTCCTTTCAAGTCCCAATTCTGTTTTCTCAGCAAAATGGTTGGCTTTTCTAATACTGCAATGTAAATGGAGGGTCAAACACATTACACATACAATGGTCTGCAGTTTAAGCAGCATGACTAAGACCTCCTGAAGTTCTGATATAGCCAAGAGTGCCAGATCTCAACCTTCAACCTCATGGATGAACACAGGGGAAAACACACCCAGAAGGTAAATACTCTCTTCACAAAAATCAGCCAGCATATGTAGAAAAAACAAGAACAACAAAAGTAGCCTTTTGTTCAAATTCAAATTCTAGTATTCTAGGAACCTTCCTGCTTAATGGATATATTTATAAAACTTTTGAGAATCTTGGAGATGCTATCAACGATAGCAATAAGCATTACCACCATCACAGAGTGAAAATAAGACTGCAAAATCAAGTGTGGAAACAGACCCTATCTCTCAGAGCATGAACTGTGCTTTGCTCTGAGACTCCTGTGTCCCTCTCTCCTCTCTTGGTAAGCGTTAGTGTATGAAGCTACACATTTCAACCTCATCAACTATCCGCCACTGAGACAAAAACTGTAAAATGTACGAGCTTCCTGTACTTGACTTTTAACCCTACCTCCTCTGGATACCACTAAGTTATAGCCCAGTGAGTCTCAATCCATGGGTCTCAACCACTTTGGCTAACTTATATCTCCAAAAAATATTTACATTGCGACTCATAACAGCAGCAAAATTATAGTTATGACGTAGCAACAGAAATAATCTTGCAGTTGGGGTCACCACAACATGAGGTACTGTATCACAGGGTGGAAGCATTAAGAAGGTGGAAAACCACTTTTATAGCCCATCACAAGATGCATCTTGCAGAGACCCAGGCTTATTCTTAGCCTTGAAATGCATTAATATTCACTGACAAGCCTAATGAAATAAGCAAAAAGGAAATAATTTAAATTCCTGAAAGTTAATTAACTGAAAGTAAACTACAAACCTATTTTTATTTCAACCCTGGAAAATTTTCTGAAATACAGCATACCTTCTCTCACGAACCACAGGGTATCTGACATATTTATACCTCTTTAAAGTGGCATCACATGATCACCACGGGCCAATGTACACTATAGAAAGGAAGCCTGGAAAGCACTGGAATTAACCCTGAAAGAACCTTGCAGCTCTCCCTCCACTCCCTAAGGCTGGAGGCAGCAAGACAACTGGCTTTCTGGGCTTCGAACAGTAATGCGCACACTGTGCTGCTCCCTGCTGGAGACAGGAACCTAAATCGCACAGTGTAAACTGCTCCTACGAGCCGAGAACTGTGCACTGCACTGGTGACTTCCTGAGAAGGCTAGAGAGTAGAAATGGTGAAGGAAAAGATAAAGGACCTTCTTATTCAACTAAGTATCAACACTACACAAACTCCTTAATTTCACTTCATACATCTCAGTTTTTAATATAATTAACTATTTTGTCTGTTTCAAGTGTAAATTTTTGGTCTGTGGGGAAATAAACACATTCTTAAAAAGAATGTGCTGCAACCTCATAAAAACAAACGAGCGGCACCTGGTAGAGAAATGATAAGAGAGCAAGCTGGAGGGGTAATGGGATGTCCCGTTCCTGCCTGCTCTGCCGTGTCCGATAAACACCCTCCATACTTCTGGCAATGGGCTGTCAGCATTCCTCTCGGTTCCCCACCAGGGCAAGATTCAGCATTCATCTCCCTCGTGGACGGCGGAATGGTTCTGTGGCTACGGGCTTTCCTAGGTAAATTACATCTGTTCTCTGCTGAGGCCCGTTAGAACCCTAACACTCACATCTTTTTCTTTTTTTTTTTTCACATCTTTTTCTTAAATTTAGTTTTTTTATTTTCTTTTTTAAGATTTGTTATTTATTATATACACAGTGCTCTGCCTGCATCAACACCTGCACGCCAGAAGAGGGCACCAGATCCATTATAGATGAGTATGAGCCACCATGTGGTTGCTGGGAACTGAACTCAAGGACCTTTGGAGGAAGTCAGTGCTCTTAACCTCTGAGCCATCTCTCTGTATCTCTGGCTGGCCTCGAACTTAGAGGTCCACCTGCAGCACTACACCTGGCTGTAGATTTTCTCTGTTTCTATTAAAAACTTAGTAGAGACCTTTTTCCATGAGAAAGCCTCAATGATTCAGCAGTCAATGGCGTAGATTAGATTTACTTTACTATGTTTTTAAAAGGAATAGAACAGAGTGGCTGTTAAATATGATTAAGCAGTATAATCTTCAATCCTTGTGTGTTAAAGCCACCAAGAATTACCAAGTTTGCAAGAAAAGTCAACAGTGGTAGGAATGCAAGAACATGTAATACTCAGGCGGTGTGTGGGGAAACCCAGAAAATTTCCATAATGTGAAAAATAAAACTCAACTATTTGCTTTATAAAATAAAAAAAAAGCCTAGACTGTGAACACATACCACTTTATACTTAAATCTGTCTATATTCCCCTCCTTTCTTTTTTAACTCAATATATTTAAGAATCATATTAAGAAAAATTTCTTTTCCTAGAAAAGGGTATGGCAAGTTTAATCCCCAGCACTAAAATGAGTGGTTTATCTGAAAAAGCCAAATAGTGCTTTGGATCTAGCCAAGCACATTTTCAAGCATATTGTACCACTGAACTCACAAAACACAGTGACTAGATTAACAGAAGCCCAGGATTACCCTACAGGGGGAAAAAAAAAAAAAGTTAAGTTGTGAAAGTCTTCCTAACATGTTTGGTTTATCCCAAGACCATGCACATGAAAAATGCTTTCTTGCCATCAAACACCCCAATGTCAAAACAGAAGTAACATTAACAAAGACATATTTGTTTAAAAAAAAAAAAATCCCATCCACAATGTTCACCTTCTTCCCCCTAAGTTCAACTTCTGTCTCCACTCCAGAAAGGCGCTCAGGCAGAGTTTCGAGAAACTGTTATTATTTTGAAGTGCGTGTGAGTGCTGGGCCCGCAGGCTTGCCTGTGCAACAAGTGCATGCCTGTGGAGGTTGATGAGGGGTTGGTTCCCCTGGAGCTGGATCACACATGACCATGAGCTTCCTGTGGACACCCAACCTGGGGTCGTCTGTAAGAGCAGCAAGTCTCTTACATTCTGAGCCATCTCTCCAGGTCTGAAATGAATGTTTGAAATGCAATTCTAGTTAGTTAATATCTATTTCATAAGAGTTAATATTTTGAAATATCAGAACACCTTAATGAGGCCAGGTATAGCAGCACAGAGGGCAGATCTGGTCTACAAAGTCAGCCTGGCCTACACAGCAAGTCCCAGACAAACCAGGGCTGCCTGGCGAGACTCTGACTCAAAAACAACCTTACTGATCATGTGTCACTTTGTTTTATTTTGGTTTTTTGAGACAGGGTTTCTCTGTATAGCCTTGGCTGTCTTACACTCACTTTGCAGACAAGGCTGGCCTCAAACTCAGAGATCTGCTTGGCTCTATCTCCCAGAATGCTAGGATTACAGGCATGCACCACCGCACCCAGCAAAAAATTATTTATTTATTTTGTGTGAATGAGTGCTCCATCTGCATGTACAACTGCAGGCCAGAAGAAGGCATCAGATCCCAATACAGATGGTTGTGAGCCACCATGTGGTTGGGAATTGAACTCAGGACCTCTGGAAGAGCAGACAGTGCTCTTAACCCTGAGCCATTTCTCCAGCCAAAGATTTATTTATTATGTATATAGTATTTTGCCTGCCTGTGTGCCTGCAACCCAGAGGAGGGCACCAGATCTCATTATAGATTGTTATGAGCCACCAACTAATTGCTGGGAACTCAACTCGGCACTTTCAGAAGAATAGCCAGTGCTCTTAACCTCTGAGCCATCTCTCTAGCCCATTAAAAGCTCTGTGTGTGTAGTAGGTGCCAGTGAGATGGCTATGCCTGTAAAGACACTGGCCACCAAGCCTAATGACCTGAGTTCAATCTCCCACAAGCTGTCCTGATTTCCAAATGTGCACTGTGGCACATATGCGCCCCATACACAAGTAAATAAATGTAATGCATTTTTAAAAAGCTCTGTGTGCCTATTCCAATGTGATCAGCATGTGCTTAATTAATTTTTTAATTCCTATGACATACATAAATGCCAGCTTTAGTGTCACAGGCTCTGTGTTCTTATGTGAGACCAAGTCTACTGCAGACACAATTCAGTGTTACTCAGACCTCAAACACTCAGCTACAAAGAGCCTTTCCATAGACCAGGGGCAAAGGTGCAAAAAGTCAATACAATGAGATGACCTGCTCCAAGAGAAGACTTTCAGCTAGGGACAAAGTTCTACTCCAGGCAGAGTGAGAGTGAACTGTGCAGCGCTCCTTTCACCGTAGGTTTGCTGAGTTGGCTTAAGCCTAACTGGCAAGATTTCCACCCAACTCCTACCTCTTACCTCCTAACTGCTGTGTGATTTGGAGAAAAGTAACCCCTGCTTCAGCAAACAAAGTGTTACAGTTCTAGGCACTTAACTTGAATTAATTTAACCTTAACTTGTACATAGAAGAATTCTTACTCCATAAACTAAGCAAGAATAATGGGGGGGAGGGGTGCGAATAAAAATTATTTAAATGGTAAATGAAAATAATGAAAAATAATGACCACAATCAAAAAAACTAGAAGCTTGTATTTATTTGAGTTACCACAGTGTTTCAGACCTTATGCTAGCCACTTACTTTCTTTTCTTTTTCTTTTTGGGGGAGGTGGGAGAACACTAGGGAAGAATAAGATCTCCTATGTGGCCAAAGCTAGCTTGAAACTTAAGAACTAGTCCTGTCTCAGCTGCCCAAGCTGGGCTTAGAGGCAACGGCGCATCTTGATTTATATGTAACAACTCTGAAAAGTGCTCTCACTGGGCCCAGCTTATGGAAAAGGAAGTCATCTGAAAGTAGGACCTATACCCAGCAAGAATAGCAGGGCAGTACTGAAAGCATGATGCCTGGCTTCAAAGAACAGTTCTTCCACAGATTCTACACACATCTTTGTGTGAAATGAAAACAAAGGTTGCAACAGTGTGGCCACTGAGTCAGCAGGCAGTGCTTGGGAGGGCAGCGCTCCTCTTCTACCTAACAGAACTGACTTCTCCCTTCTCCAGTGTAAATATCACCATTCTCACTACAGACTCCCCACTAAATACTGGCTTCCAATCTAGTCTGCTAATACAGGGACGAGGACAGAACATCTATTTAGGGCTTTGCTGCGGGAGTAAGGGGGTAGGTTATTTTTAAGACAAGTAATAAAACAAGATGAAAAGTATATTTATAGTTCTATGACAGTCTATTTTTTAAACAGATGACAATCTATAACTTTGGATAAGGAGGTAGAAAGAACTACAGCCACAGGGAGTCATGGCTTCCTTTTCCAATGAAAAGGCTTGACACAAAATATAAACAGACAGGTTATGGCCATAAACCTAAGGAACTGGGTACAATTTCTAATACTAAGCTAGATCAAACAGAACTCTCAGACCATTCTTTTACATTATAATCTGTAGTATAGAATAATTGCTTATTACTAGGCCTGCGGAGCTTATCACTCATTCTTTAGTTTCCTGTACCATGAATAACAGGTTCAATCATCTAAGAGGTAGGCCATTTCCTGCTACTGAGCAGAATGTGGCAAACACTGTGTGGTTATTATATACAATGATACAATCAGACAGTACATCTATGTGATTCAAAATGGTTGCATATAGCATGTTCCTCACAGGTTTTTTGAGACAGGGTCTTATTCATAGTGTAGTCCAGGATGGCCCAGACCTCACCATGGAGACCTGAGTAGCCTTAAAGACAAGTAATAAAACAGCAATCCTGTCTCAATCCTGACACTCACGGTCAGCATTAGAAGCACCCACAATCACGCCTGACCTACACAGGTGTTCTATTCATAGTCATTTAAGCAATTTTCTCTCCACTACTCCTCAAAATTGTTATATTACTCAAAAGATGGCTGTTATTGAAAATGAAATATCCTTATTTTCTAATAAAAAGTATTTGACTATTTAAAAGTTACTTTTGATAATTTCTATTTACGTACGGCAAGAGGACAGAAACAAGTGCCTTCCATCTTACTTTGTTGGTAATTTTTCATTTGAGCTTCCCTAACACTGCCTGGCCATCTAACAAGCAGTCATAACAGCTAACTTTGCTCTCCAAGCTGGGTGTAGTGATGTATTTTTTTCCTCAGCCACCTGGGAAGTTGATACCGAAAGATCATTTGAGCTCAAGACTTGGAGACTAGCTTTGGCAATCTCATCTCAAAAATAAATAAAAATTTGAAAAAAATATGTTTTTCTCTTTCCATAAACATTTTTCTACAAAAAAAAGAAAGAACCCAAAGAATTGAATATTTTAATTTTCATAGATAACTACAATGGTTAGCATTCAACCATTGATACGTTTGTCTCATAAAGATTCTTAAAAAGTGGAATCTAATTTCAAGATTCTTTATCTACTCTAATAAAGTAATAAATAGCTTAAATATAGGATGGGGTCTCCTCATGTGTCTCATACATAGTTGAGGATGACCTTGAACTTCTGCCCCTCCTGTCTAGCTAGCCCTCGGGGGTGCTGGAATTACAGGTATATACCACTGTGGCCATATGATAGGGCAGTGAGAGGGGAACCCAGGCTTCGTCCAACCACCTCACCAAAACTCCAGCCCCTCAGGGTTCACTAAAATTAACATATACCAACCCAACAAGGGGTAAGTTGTATTTACTTTAGCAGCTGATCACAGTGCTCCATGGGGAGAGATCCTTCAATACAATTTTTTAGAAAATTTCTATTTAAGGGTAAATGTCTAAAAGTTTTACAAACCAGACCCACAGTTTGAAAAAAAAATTCACAAAATTAATGAAAAATTGCTTTGGGGGTATACCTTTTCTTTTTTTAAATTTTAATAAATTACAATTTATTCATTTTGTATCCTCCCTGTAACTCCCTCCTCCCCTCCCAATCCCACCCTCTCTCTCCCTTCTCCACCCATGCCCCTCCCCCAGTCCACTGATAGGGGAGGTCCTCCTCCCCTTCCTTCTGATCCTAGTCTATCAGGTCTCATCAGGATTGGCTGCATTGTCTTCCTCTGTGCCCTGGTAAGGCTGCTCCCCCCTCACGGGAGAACCTTTTCTTGCTGAGGGTACAAACCTAAAGTAGTGGGGCAAACTAGTCAGCTACTCGGTGAGATGTTTCTGTCCACAGCAACTGAATCCCACTTGCAACTATTTCTCTTAAAAAAAAAATTGTCATGGTTGACACGACCATGGCCTGATTAGCACAGTTCTATTTATGTTTTGTTTTGTTGTTGTTTGCTTGCTTGCTTTGATGTAGGGTCTTACTATATGGGCCTGGCTGTCTCTGAACTCATTATGTTGCTCACACTGGCCTTGAACTCCCACTTGTGATCCTCCTGCTTCGGCCCCCAGCATGCTGGGGTTACAGGCATGCGCCACCACGTCCAGAACTGCATCCTGTACTTTAAAAAGGGCCTTTTTTGGGGCTGGAGATGTGAGCAATGATAGAGTACTTGTCTACCATGCACAAGCCTGAGCTGAGCCTCAGCACCTCAAAAGCTGTGTGGAAAGGGGTCTCCTCAAAGAGTTTCTTTATGCATGCCCCAACCTAACAGACCAGAATAAAATGGCACTAGACTCAAATGAATCCTGCTCTTTTACAACTTAAATAAAACCCACATTCAGTTATTTTTATTTACAATGCTTTCACAGATACTAAGAGTTTTAATTTTCAATTATACATTTAATGTTTATATCAGATCAATGGTTTTAATATAGAAGCAACTTAGTTGCGTTCAACATAAGAAACTAGAGTCAAACTAGCCAGAAATTCTCTATCAGTAGTGAAATGTTGCCTCTTTTTTTAAGGAGCTGGAAGAGGAATCAAGTATGAAATCAGGAACCCTGTTTGTAATCCCTGTTCTCTCCTATGCTAGCTCTTCACTTTGCTCAAATCCCTAAGAACCACCAAGGCATTTGCCAGCTCTGCTGTTGGGAGGTGGCAGTACTGCCTACTCCACAAGTGGGAGTAGGAATACATAAGTTATAAGCTGTCATACTAGCATGCACTATGTTCTCAAAAAGAATCTCAATTTCTTCTCTCCTCAAAGACCAAGTTTTCTGCATACACTCATTGATATATATTCAGATCACTAAAATATCCAAAAATTTAAGAATTTTTTTAAATTAACTCTAGAACAGCTAGAGGAAAATGTTGTATTAAACATTATATAATGAAACAGAATTGAAAACTCTGTATACATAAGCTACATAAGAAAAAACTTTACTGAGAATCTTAAAATGACTATCATATTGTAGTCATATGGATATGGACAGCGGAGACAAAAGAAACACTGCCATGCTACTCAAGAGTTCAGCAGTGGTTCCGCCCCTCTTGGAAGTGAAAATCTGCTATCTTTACAATGTTCACCAAGGCAAAAGCCCAACCTACTATCACTTCTCCCCTTTGCTCTAGGGACCTCTTCCACACACTTCACACACTGGTCTCCAGCTACCACCTCACAAACTCTCTCCACCCTGCTTATTCTGCAAGGCTTTTTCTCTCAACTCCCACTTTGCTCAAGTTTTATCTCATCTGGGTGCAGACACTATTTTGCTATTTTGTATCCCCACTTCCACCAGTCCCCAGTTCTCCTGTAATCATTCCCTTCCCTCAATACTGTCTTTTCGCCAGAACGCTTAACAAACCTGCTAAACAGTAGGGAAAGAAATATATACAATGTTTTTTTTTTTTTTTTAACTTTCCCTAGATTCCCCTTCTCAATGCGTAGAACAGTGTGAGCTACACAGCAGATACTTAATGAATGCCAAAAGCAATCAGGTCCTCATTTACTTTACTTGTGGATACACAAAAGATGTGCAACAAAAAGAACAACCCAGAACAGATTTACACATGGCATTTTTAGGGCCTGCTATTTGCAGAAAATATAATTATACATTTCAAAGTCCATACATTTTAAACCACTAAAAACAGTAATTAACAACATTAACTACCCATTAATTTTAATTTTGCTACTTAACATATCTATTGTAATACTTATTTTTCCATTTAACATAATTTAATCGCTAATGCAACTTTCAACCATTTTTCTAGATTTCATGTAATTTTAAAGACCTATTTACATGTTCTACAAACGATAGACTCGAAGAAAATAGTTACATTTTTGTAACCATCTTACAAACTTGCACATGAAAACATTCTGGGGCCTCAATTTTACTTCTGTAAAGGGGAAGGGATATGTTAAATGATCTAAGACACTATAGATCTAAAGACTTCTGTAATTTATAAACATCAAATAGATTACACAATCTACATATATTTTACACATTTAAAACAAATCACTGGAATCATAAAATTGTTAAACTCGATAGAACTTTTAGAAGTGTCCTGTCACCTTATCAATAAGGAGAAAACTCATGTTTTGAATACTTCTTAAAATATACTTGCCTATCATACATGAAGCCCTTGCCTTGGTTTGATATCAGCTCTGAGTTATTTTTGGTTTCTGTGTGAGTGTGAGAGATAGGTAATTGAATTTTTTTTCCTTATAGAAATATTTCAGATATTCCATCATTTATGTCTTTTCTAAAACTGACAATTCATGATGTAGAAATTAGTTGTGGTGCACATACCCAAAAACAAACAAAAAAAAAAAAAAACAAAACAAAACTCCTAACAGCTTAAAATTGTTTAGTAATTGTTTAAGAAACAATTATAAATTTATAATGAAATACTTTTGCTGTAAGATTCTTATGAGCCCATATTGACTTTAAACTAATGAGATCACACCAAGGCAGTAAAATGAGTTAAGGTATACAAAGTGCTTTAAGTTAAGGGCATCTTAACAACCAGTTAACCACAATTATTACGACTGCATGACTTATGGCTAAGTTCCAAAATGAGCTAATTTAATATTAACCAAATGGACCGAAGGCTACAAGCCCAAACCCAAAGTGAGCTCTCATGGAAACGGCATGAATCCTATAATCCTCATGAGCACTGGCGGGCGCTGGATTCAAGGGGAGGTGTCCGATGTGGACTGTCACAGCTGCATTCACACAACGCGATGATGAATGCTCACCAGAGACCCGCACCATACAAGCCCCTCAGTGAGAGTGTGGAAACTCCTGGGGCGTTCCGGAGTAACATCCAAGGCCAGTCCCTTGGATTAACTAATTCATCTCTCTGTTGGGTCTCTGAACTTACACGGTACTCTCCATCAACCACAAACCTGGACTTTACAGGAAAGCTTTCTTACAAATAAAAAGTTTACGAACTTAGCACATAAGAGAAATCTTGAATATGTGGGACCAAAACTACATAACCCACACATGACACCCAGGCAGCTGGAGGCGGGGTCCACCTAAGTGTTCCTGAGCGAAAACAAGCCCCCACCACTGAAGACTGGGGCACATACCCTCCCCAAACAGGCCTTTCTGCTCTCGAGAGCAAAAAGACCACATCACTTTTACTATGCCCCCCCCCCCCCAGCAGCCTGCCGGGAATTCCGCGGTGTGAGTGTACACTTCCAAACTGAAAAACAGTGACCAGCAAGCGCCAGGTACTTAATGACAAAGGACTCAGCTCACCAGAGTCTTCCAGCTTCCGTGACTCTTTCTCACCCAGACAAAAAAAGAAAAAAAAGAAAAGAAAAAAAAAAAACAAAAAAAAAAAAACAGGAGAGTCGCAACTTGACAAACTGTTTTTTAAGAATCACAAATGGTCCCTAACTGCTATAATAAAGCAATTACTCCTCCCACCCCAAGCAAATAGAGCAGGCGCTCGGAAGCCAGCAGGTCCCGGGTCCCCCGGCTGCACTTCCGTCCGCAGCCCGGAGCCTCCCAGACCCCTCGCGGGGACCGACCGAGCCTCTGCCGAGCTGCCCCAACTCCCGGGCGCCGGGCGCCGGGCGCCAGCACTGACCGGGAAGGCCGCCGCCGGCTCGCACCGAGGGGCCAGGCCGGGACCAGGCAGCACCGGGCCCGCTGCCCAGGCGCCGCCCGGCCGCACAATGGGGCGCGGGCCGTCCCCCAACGCCTCCGCGCCCGGCGCCCGGCCCCGCTCCGGCGACTAGGCCCCGCCGCGCTCCGCTGCCCGGCCCTCGCGTAGCGGCGGTGCCGG
>NW_026596073.1:29168841-29236993 GCF_907164565.1 Psammomys obesus
GGCCCCGGGGTGGGCGGCCTGGCCTGCCGGCATTCGTGGCGCGAGCGGCCGGACGAGCCGGCCGCCCGGGTTGCGGACTCGGGCCGAGAGCCGCGCGGCGGGCGGCCCGCGGGGAGGACGAGGCGGCGGGGCCCTGCCTGCGCCCCCCACTCCGGGCGCCCTCGTCACAACCACGTCCTGTCCGCCGTGCGCTGCCTATAGCTGCACGTCAGAGTTCCCCGGGTAAGTTTTGGAAAGAATCCGGGAGACTATTGCGCCCAGAGTCACTGTCATGCCTGGTGGACTGTCCGAGCTTGACCTAGCCTGGCTTCGGAGCTGCGGTCCAGGGGACGCGTGTGTGCTGCCGGGAGAAGAAGATACCGCGCTCCCTGCAGAGGAAGGAAATAAAACAGCAAGTGTGGCACGTAGAAAAAGCTGCCCAAGATAGCCCAGGTTTGGGTATGTCACCCAACAGCACCGCCCGCATCTGCATCTTCGTCACCAACGCGAGTCTCCCACCAACACAGGCAAGCAACACCAGCTCAGCCCCAGAAGTGAACAACTTTCCGAGTTTCTGTTAAAACAACTGTTCTGTAACTCCTCAAGGCCCCCTGCTACAGCTCAGAGCTAGCCACGTGTTGGGAGCTCGCAAAGTCCTGCAGAGACGGATCTTTGGCACCATAGACCTGTCACCCCCATTCATGCTTTCCACCATCGGTGTGTGCATGCTGATTTGTCTAGCTTCTTGCTAGGCCCTAAGAAAACAACACGTAGCAAGTGTGAAACTGGATCATGCCTGTGGATATTCTCTAGGAACTCAACCTAGCAACCTAAAATATTAACGAAGAGGATTCAGTCTCTTGCTACACTCAAATAGACTTTATTGCAGCAATAGCTTGTAGGTTTTCTTAAAGCGCTCTTTCCTAAGTGTCAATTCCAAGGGACGATTCCGACTCTTTTTCTCCTGCATTTGGACACTTCCTCCTGGAATTTCCATCATTTTCTATGATTTGGTTTACTTCTATTCTCCCCTCCTCTGACCTTTCTTCTTTGCTAGCTAAACTCTAGCTTTTCAGTGGTGGGCTTTCCAGAACCATCTCTGAAGCTCTTCATCTATTGCACTTACTAGACCCAGTCCATATCCCAGTGAGTGCAAAAATTTTGACTAAAGCTCTGTAGCAGAGTGTCTGAAACACCAATTCTGCTCATTCCACAGACCCCCAAAGCTCTGCAAAACCAAAAATCTTATTCCTAAACTTGCTTTCCCCCCTGCTTTTTCACCTCACACGCCAAATATCAGAACCATCAACAATGGTTCTACCTCATCTCCTATAGTCTAAACTAACCGATTTCATCATCTGAGCAAACCTGTATTTTTCCTCTGCCCCTGGGAAGTGCCCATCTCTCATCTCTTTTTGTCTCAATCCCTTTTTGAGATGGGGGTTTCATCCTGTAGCCCAGGCTAGCTGCCAGCAGCCCTGCCTGAGATGCCTGGGATTATAGGCATGTATGGCCTACCCTCCCCATCCTATCTTTTCTTTGTACTTTTCCTTTTGCACCAAAGTTGCCTGTGGTGCAAACTGGAATCTTCCCCAGCAGTCTCCAAGAACTACCCCTACCACAAGCCTCTCTGCAGTCCTAGGAGGCTCTCTCCCCTCATCTTTCCACTCCTTCGTCATGACCCTCTCCCCACAGACACAGCTCAGGTCTCAGTGTTTTTCTGCTAAGCATGTTATACTTCATGTTTCATGGGTTGGTCTTACTTTGTCCCTGGCACACTAGGAAGAGCGAAGGACACCCCATGTATTACTAAGCCCATAACACTCACTCACACTTAAGGTCTAAGCTATGCCCATTTCAAAGGGAGCACTGAAGCCCAGAGTGGGTACGTGATATGCCTAAGGCTACTCAGCAAGTAATAGAGCTGGGACCTCTAAACTCAGACAGTGTGCTTACAGTGTGTAAGCACTGTACTCTTAACTACTACAGCTTATTACTTTGGATTTCTGTAATTGAGGCATCACCCTTTGCATTTCTTTAACCCTTAGTGTATACTGTTAGATTTAGAACTTCACCTGATAATCTTTTGCCTCCATGTCCAGGGTAGAGACCTGATCACACCTATCTTTGAGCTAATTCTGTTTGTTTTGTTTGTATATATGGTCATTGATGCATGGCACTTGTATGGAGGTCAGAGGACAACCTCAGATGTCAGCCCATGCCTTCTGCCTTGTTGAAAGCAGGGTCCTTGTGGTTTTCCACCCCATATGCCAGACTGGGTGGCCCTTGAACTCTTGGGGATTCTCCAGTGTCTACCTTCCATCTCCCTGTACAGGTACTGGGATTACAGACACATGAACTACTTTTACATACTTTCTGGGAGTTTGAACTCAAGTCCCCACACTTATCCACTAGGCCAGCTTATCTTTGTGTAGTGTTGGATGAGAAGCTGACCCCCATCACACACACACACACACACACAGAGAGAGAGAGAGAGAGAGAGAGAGTAGCAGTTGTATAAAGTAAATGAAAAGAATCTGATGGCTCTCCATTGGTCCTAAGACTCCATAGGGCTGTGGGATATACAGCTCAGTGGTAGGATGTTTACCCTGCGCTACAAAAACACAGTAATCATTGGAGCAGGTGTGGTGGCACATGCTTTTAATTCCAGCACTTGCTAGGCTGATGCAAGTGGAGGCCAGCCCAGTCTACAGAGCAAGTTCCAGCTCAGCCAGGACTACACAGTGAGAGCCTACCTCAAAAAAAGTTAGAGTAATAATAATAGTGTATATGCTGTTTGTTACTATAGTAGGTTGTTCATGTTCATGCATCCCTCGGCAGGTACACATTGCACACACGATTGTATTGTAAGTGCAATAGCAATGGTACCCATCCTGCAGTTCTAGGTACAGGGCTGAACGGGAAATGGAGAGTATTATAGTTATTGTGTGAGATGCACATATGTGAAAATCGACCTGTTGTTTTTTTAAATGGGAGGTTTCTGAAGATAAAGCACAAGTTACAATATTCGATTAACAAAAAGGTACTTATTAACATGCTTCAAATATTTCAGTTTTTTCAAATATATATACATACATACATATATTTATGTGTGTGTATATATATATATATATATATACATATATATATATATATAGTGTGTGTGTGTGTGTGTGTGTGTGTGTGTCTGCAGGTGTGCACACACCTTTGCACACATGTGAAGGCCAGGGAAGAGACTGGCTATGTGCTGTTACTCTGGGACTCACTCTTTGAGACAGGGTCTCTAACTGAACCTGGGTAGGCTAGCTGCCACAGCTTCTCATCTCAGCCCCACCCCCCATAACACTGGGGTTACAGACTGCCACGGCATGTATGTGGGTGCTGTGATCCGACCTCAGGTCCCCCTTATTTAAACAGCAGGCTCTCTTACCTAGTGAGCTCTCTCTGCAGCCCCCCAAATATACAATATTTAAAACTACTTTTATAGCAGTGGTTTTGGTTCAGTAGAAAGAAATAGGTTGAAAATATCTAGCTGCAAGCCGATCGATATTGCATACGTGCATACACACATTCTTTTTACACCCACAGCTATAAAGACATAATACTGTAGACAGGTGACATTCCAAGATAAACCAATTTGGAAAATGTTGCCGCAAAGCTTAAAATGTTCATGGTAAGTGAATACTCACTGATAAAAATCAATGCAACTCTGTTTACAGAAACATGTAAAACCAAAGTTTATAATTCTGGAATCTGTGTTTAGCAGAAAGAGGAGAAATCTGAAAAGACAGATTGCAAGCATTTCTTGTAGTTCATTTATCTAAAATGAAGTCTGCAGGTTAGCTCTGTATACGCAACTACAATTCTGAGGCATGAGGCTGAGCTACATAGACACCAGCCTCTCCTACCTTAGGTTCAGTTGAGTCCTGTGTTTACATACGACGTGCTGACTGGGCCCAAGCTTGCTTATATAAATGTGTAACTGGCTTTGACTGCTGTGACATATTCTAGCCTGAATACAGTAACTCCGTAGAGCTTACTGATGCAGATTGTACCGGTGTTGTGTATGTGCTGGAAACTGAACTCAGGGCCTCACACTCTGAGCACATCTGTGCTTCTGTACTTTACCCTCAGCCTCCAAAATACAGCTTTTTAAGGGTTAGGCCTTATGGCCCACAGGGAATCTGTGGTAGCCACAGGCCCCAGTTCACACCAAAATTATGAGAGTGGGCTTAGAAATAAAAGCCTTTGTTGTTCCCCATCCCCCAGTAAACGTTACCAGTGAAGCTGAAGGAATGACTGCCTGGGACTCTTTCCTCCACATTCTGAACCATTCGAAGAGGAATCCTTAATCAGGACAAAGGGAAAAACCTCAGGGAATTGGGCATCAGTATCCACTTCATAACAAAAAGTAAGACTGTGGTGGGTCACCTTCTAAATAGAAAATAGCAATATTCACCAGAGCCAGCCTGTCACCTCAAGGTCCATGCGGATCTGCTGATTTTAGCTGTTTCACACTCATGGTAGAGGAATGGGCTTGGAGCAAGTAACAGCTTGCACTCAGGGGTCAGCAATAGGAAACTCAGAGACCATCACTGCTGATGTCACAATATCCTACTGTCCCAGAGTGAACCTCCCTCTCTGCTCACGGAGGCACAGTCCTTCCTAGATGAGACCCCTCTCTGCTCAGGAATTGAACAACTCCATCTCAGTTTCAAAGTATGGATTCAATGGAGACACCGTGACTGCTGACAGAAGTCCACAGAACAAGGCTGCTGGTCCCTGGCTCCTCGGGCATCTTCTACCAGGCATGGCAGAAGAATGCTGCTATCGAGCTATTACTGTTTCCTGTCTTCAGTGAGCAGATAGTATAAAACTGTCTTCCCAGGGCTTGGAATTCTCAAGTATAAATGAAAATATTGTGTTCATTTTAATGAAATTCCGCAAAAATCCTGTTTGTTTGATTCATTGCTGGTCAACTATTGCCCAAATTAGGGAAATGGCCAGGTTTGCAATTTACCTGTAAACCCATCATGGGGTGACTGAGGCAGAAGGATCTTGAGTTCCAGGCCAGCAAGCGCCACACAGTTGAGACCCCATCTCCCAAAACAAAGAAAATTTCAGGGAAATACAATCAGTCTCACTTGCCTGTGTGTGTGAAGTCTATAGGGCCACCACCGCTTGACAAATGAAATACAAGCGTGGGCAAATGGGGAACCATTTTAAATTTCTTCATAGTGACATTAAAAAATATTTAAGGCCTCATCTATTTTATTTAACCCTTCATTTAAGCCAACCATATATTCACTGTCAAGTATTATGAAGATGTTTCATTCTGTGCTCCAAGTGGGGTTTGGAGCTGGGTAAACACTCACACCATAGAGTATGTTAGTTCACAGTGCTTGGTTTTCAGCCTCCACTTGATCAGCACAGGCCTGGGCAATGATTGGCCTAAAGCAGATACTCAAAGATCACAGGAAATTCGTGTTCTTTTTAATTATCGTCGAGATTTGCTTGATTTTACTTTATATTTGTGGGTGTCTTGCCTGCAAGTATATCTGTGACCCTTGGAGGTCAGAAATAGGTGGTGAATCCCCTGTGACTGGAATTACAGACAGTTGTGAGCTGCCATGTTTGTCCTGGGAATTGAACCTGGGTTCTCAGGAAGAGCATCCAGTGTTCTTAATCACTGAGGCATGTTTCCAGCCCTAAAATGAGTATTCTTACCTTCAGAAAATAAAGCAAAGTAAATCTGGAATATTTATGTATAGCCAAAAGAAAGCACAGAAATTTAGCACTTGGGAAGTTGAGATACTTCAGTTGGATCGAAACACTGGTCAAGAGAAAGACAGAATATAATGTTAGAAAGTAAACATCTCAGAGCTAGAGGTGTAGCTTAGGCAGTGGTGCTTACCTGCCATGCACAAAGCTCCCCCAGCAACCGGGGGAGCCTTCCCCCGGTGCCCTCCCCCAGCAACCGCAAATCAGGTGTGGTGACATACTTTCTAATACAGCACTCAGGAGGAGGCAGAAGAATCAAATGATTATCATCATTGGCCATATACTTAGTAGACAGCAGCCTACACTATATGAGATTCCGACTCAAATATGCATTTGTACATGTATATGTCTGCCTCAAATACATGTTTGTTTTTTTTTTTAAATGTGTGTAGCAATCTAGGAAAACCACATTTACAAAACTTATTTTGAGGTACTGAGAAATGAACATATGCCTGACAAACAAGCCCTCTACTACTGAGCTGCATTTTCAGCCTTCTTTTTACTTTTTAAATTTGTGACAGAACCTCCCTAAGTTGCCAAACTTGCCTCTATGTTGGCCCCAAACTTTTAGCTACCTACCCACAGTAGGTAATAATATCAAAGGGAAATGACTTCAAAGAAATTACTTAGGATTAATGAGAAGAGTTTCAAGAAAAAAAATTCATTGCAAATATTAAAAAATGGAGAAAGCAAATACCAGTCAGATTAGCCTAAAGGAATGAGAGTAATTGGCTAAATGCATCCAGGTAGTGGTGGCAGTGGTGGCTCACAGCTGTCATCCCAGCACTCAGGAGGCAGAGGCTCGTGGATCTGAGTTTGAGACCAGCCCGGTCTACAGAGCTAGTGCTAGGACAGCCAAGGCTACAAATAGAAATCCTGTCTCAAAAAACCATGAGCAAACTAACAAATAAATGATAGTTACTTACATTACAAAATGATCATTTTGAGGACATATCCACACATAAGGAAGAAATGCCAATGGAGAAATCAAAGGCAAAGCCCAGTGGATTTAATGTGTGAAAGACTAAGGACCTTTTAAGACAACTGAGCAAGGAAATGACTGGGCTAAATTCTTTACACCTGAAACGTGATGCAGCAGCTTTTAATTGACCAGAAGTGGGATAAGTAAGGGTGTGACCACAGATTACTAGGATGGGCCCAAACCATGAATTTTAGAGAATTGGACTTTTAAAGGTTGTCTTTGCTTTTGTTTTCTGCACTGGTTAGAAGAGGCCCCACGGTTCTCTTGATTACCTTGACAGGGAGGGGTGGATGTGGAGCGGGGAGGAAGGAAGCCTGAGGCCCGTGACTGGGCAGGCCTGGTGAGCTCTGGGTGTGAGGGATGACAGCACAACTAGCAGGTCAGGCCTAGCTGGAAGAAGCAGCCGCTGGGAGGGGTTGAGAGAGAGAGAGAAAGAGAGAGTGTATTTCTCCTTTGTCCATAGGGCTCAGCCCTGCGGAGTCAGAGTGTGGCTGTGAAGTGGGGGACACCAAGCTTGTCTGTGTGGATGTGCTGGGCTGCGTACCTTAGGGGAGTTCTGTGGCTCACAGCTCTGGCTCTTAGCTCACTAGCGCTGAACAAGGGTTAAGTTGGCTGACTTGGGGCCTAAGAGAGGCTTTGGCTTATTTCAGATGGGGGGGGGGGGAATGGTCTTCAGAAGAACTAATAAACATCTTTGATATGTCACTGGCTAGAATTTTCTCTGGCACCTCTGAAGTTTAGATCCTTTAGGTCTTTTTTTTTTTTTTTTTTAACAGCTTACAAATTGGAGTGTGACATCAGTTATGCAACTTCTGAACTAAGCCTGAGGGTTACATGAAATAGTTACAGAAGAAAAGTATTTCCTACTTTATCACCATATGACTAGGCAAATGACACCTCCCTTATTTGAGGCTTAGTCCCTCTGTCTTGTAGCAAAAGGTAGTGTTAAAATAAATACTTTGTTTCCGTCCTATGCCAAAGTTTTTTTCTGGAAGTATAGTTGTTTTCAGTATGTCACCTGTTTCAACATACAGAATGCGTGTGTCACTACACTCTAGAATGCTAGAAATACAAAATAGAACCACACAGTTTTGGCAGCCCTGCCCAAGCTACTCAACCAGGAGTTCTGTGTCAAGCCGTATGGAGTCTGTATGAGGTGAGGTCTCTGTGAAAACCATGTAAGTGCTGGGGGTGAGGGGTGCACAGCAGCAGAGGGCTAGATTGTCAACAGGAGAGGCCAGCTGACTTTGCACTTGAACCAAACTGGTCATTTCCCAACCTCTCTGGGCCTTTGGTCTTCATCTGTCAAAGGCCTGCCTCATAACCTTCTGTGAAGGTTAAAGAAGACAGTGCATACAGTGAAAACCGACAGGTAGTGGCTGCTCACTCTGGAAGAGGTGGCATGTGGATTGAGGTTTGAAAAATGAACGGCAGGGAATATCAGGCTGAGGTGATTTTGTTTTGTTTCCCCAAGCTGAGAGTAACTTAATGAATTATATGCCAAGATCAGGGAGTTTGGAAAGAAGCTGTTTCTCTCAGTCGAATTATACCTATATAACACTGACCTGCACAAACTAAACGATAACCCGAATCAGTCATGATCATAACAAGTATTGTGCATGCATGATGAAGGCAGCATTGGCTAGACAGGCTGGGCTCTTGAGACAACAGTTTTGCAGCTGACACACAGATTCTTCTGTGTCTTGGCATTTGGCAACACCAAACAGCAGAGTATTGTTGATAACTCTTGAAGGCTATGCTATCACCCGCAAATTCCCCCCCCCCCAATATTTGAGACAGACACCTTTAGATTTATTTAAACAGCTTTGGCACAATAACTGGGTAGGTATGGTTTAAACTAATCTTCTAAGCTAGTCTGGCTGTCTACCAGCTGCATTTCTCAAGTTACCCTGCCAATAAGTCATCCTCTCTGAGCTGGATCTGCTCTATCAGGCCATGCCCTCTTTCTCCATCCTTTAGTCTCTCTCTTCCACTTCTTCCAGCCTCATAGTCCCTACCTGAGATCCCCAGCCTGGGAGCCAAAGCCCTGCCTACCACAATTCTGCCCAGTAATTGGCTGTCAGCAACTTTGTGTAACTAATCAGAGAATATTGGGGAGCAAAGTTTACATATAATTCAGTTATGAAATGAAAGATTTTAAAGGTGTTAGAAAGATTTTAGAATTTGAAACACATTAGAAGGCTGTGAAGGATGATACAGTCTTGAAATCATAGCACTTGAAAGGTTAAGACAGGAGTATCCAAAGTTCCAGAACAGCCAAGCTATATAGTAAGAACCTGTCTTAAAAATATTAGCAAGCAGCTTGGAGTATAGCTACTGGTTTTAGACATTTGTCTTTATTGAGGCCCTGGACAAAATGCCAAGCACACACAAAAACTTGGCATATTATATCAAATACTATATAAAAATACATAGTATGACCAAGTCTGAGAAATTCAAAGTTGATGTTATCCTTGAAGATCAACTAAAGTCTCATACGATGTTAACAAAATCAAAGATACACCTCATAATCTTGAAGAAACAGCATTTAATAAATCCAATTTAATAAAATGGTACTTGTATCTGTCAGAGTTCTCTAAAGGAATAGAAGTGATGGAAAGAATATATATAAAGAAATGTGAACATATTAAAAAGGGACTTGTTAGGGTGACTTACAGGCTGTGGTCTAGCTAGCCTGGCTCTCTCCTCACAGAAATGCCAACAATCTAGTTGTTGTTCAGTCCATTAGGTTGGATGCCTCAGCTCTATGTTGAAATCCTGACCAAGTGGGTTCCAATGGTAGTGAAGAAATGTGTTCAAAGCAAAAAAGATGAACTCGCCAGTGAGAGTGAGGGCAAGCAAGCAAAATGCAAAAGCTTCCTTTCTCTATGTTGTCTCTGTGGGCTGCCACCAGAAGGTAAGGCCCAGGTTCAGAGGGTTCACCAAAAAAATAATCCGGTCAAGAAATTTTTCTCAGAAGCATGTCCAGCTGCTTGTGTTTTAGTTGATTCCAGATGAAGTCAAGCTGACAACCAAAATTGGCCATCAAAAGGCTACCCCTTGTCAACTAGACACACAATCACATCTCCTTATGCCATTCTTAATTTATAAATGGAAACAATAACCAGGTCATAATTATGCTTAACATGATGTAACTCTTCCACGAATAGCCACAAAGTATCCCATGTACATGTCCAAATGAATGACACATTTTAGAATGTCCCTTGAGGGACATTTTTTAAGTGTCTCATAACTTAAATATGACAGCCATTGATAGTATAACAATTGACATTACATGATAAAGAAATAGTGAGAGAAAACACAAATATCTGTTTATCGTGTGTGTGTGGGTGCGAATGTGTGTGTTTTAGCAGGTCTTGTATCTTAGAGGAGTGAGCCATACCTTCCTTTCTTTAGGTTTGAGTTCACTGTCGTCTAGCTTGGATTGTAATGTTGTAGTTTTCCATTGGCTTTAATCACAGGACAGTGTAACACCAAGAGAGACTTCCTCATGTACCTCCTTCACTCTACACATAATCTTCCTTGCCTCCTTCATGGGGAAACAATCTCATTTCCTCTTGGTAATCCAGATCAATCACCCATCCTACCACTGCTATTCCTTTCTTAGCCTGCTGGCTTAAGGACATCAGAAACCCAAAGTGGCCAGAGGAAAGTCTGAGCTTCCAGCTCAATGGAATGTTTGTTCTGGCTCCTGGCAGGAGTACTCACCCATCTGGAACCAAAACTTCTGGGCCAGCACAACATAAGGTGACAGCGAGTGGGATGATTGCCATTTCCACCCCTGGATTCCTAGACCCCATGAATCCTGACTAAAAGGGAAACTGTACCATATATTGGACGTTGATCCAAAGCATCTACTGCCTTCTTGAGAACCCTGCCACCACCCTCCCAGCTACTGCCACCTCATTGGTACTGAAACTGTGCCTTCAAAAGGCCATTCCACTCTTGTATAAAGCCAGCTGCTTAGGGGTGGTGGGGATTCCATTATTGTGGGCCCACTGTCACACTTCTCTGGCTGTGAAGTAAGTTCCTTGATCAGAAGCAGTACTATGTAAAATACCATGGTGGTGGATAAGGCATTTTTTAAGTCCACGAATGGTGGTTGTGGCAGAAACATTACAAACAGAAAAGGCAAATCCATAGCTAAAATAAGTGTCTACTCTAGTTAAGGACAAAATGCCTCCCTTCCATCAAAGGAACTGATCCAATGTAGTCCAGCTGCCATCAGATCACTGGCTGGTCACACTGGGAAATGGTGTCATATTGTGATCTCAGTGTTGGTCTCTGCAACCAGCAGATCAGGCACTCAGCCCCAGCTATATCCAGGTCAGCCTTGCTCAGTGGCAGTCCATGTTGTTGAGTCATGCATAACCTCCATCTTTGCTACCATGGCCATTTTATTCATGGGCCCATTGGGCAATGACAGGGATGGCTGAGGAAAAAGGCTGGCTGTCCACAGGATGGGTCATCCTAGCTGCTTGATTACTGAATACCTCCTCAGCTGGAGTCGTCTTTTGGTGAGGATTTACATGGGACACAATTATCTTCACATCCTTCACCCGTTTGGAGAGATCTATCCACACGCTTCTTCCCCAGAGGTCTTCCACACCAGTTTTCCAATCATGCTCCTTCCATGTCTCTGGCCATTCACTACAGCTCACGAATCAGTAAACAATCCCACATCTGGCCATTTCTCCTTGAAATGTGTATGATCGTGTGTACTGGCTGAAGGTCTGCCCACTGTGAAGATGTCCCTTCACTGCTGTCTTCCAGGGTTGTTCCAAAAATGGTTGGTAATGCTGCAGCTGTCCACTTCTGAATGGTGCCTGCACAGCTTGCAGAACCATCGGTAAACCAGACCCTAGCCCAACCCCCTCGCCCCAGGTCAGCTGATCACAGGGCACACACCTCCTGAAGCTGTAGGTGCATACATAGGAGCAGAAGGCCTTTTAGCCGCAGTAGAAACCACGGGTGTCAGAGCATGGCCCAAGATGGACTCATGTAAGGAGAACTCTGAGTGCTTGTGAGAAAACTCCAAGAAAACGAGAGTCTTGTTACCTCAGTTTCTTTAAAAACACAGCATTGCTTTTTTTGTGATATGTTTTCATGCTTCTCCCAGGTATAGTGAATAAGAGTTTACATCACATGATTCATTACAGCTGGCTATTGTTCATATGCCTCTAAGGAAAAACATGTTTTTGCTCCATGAAGCTTGTCTACCATGTGTGGCTTGCTCTTGCACATTTTACTCATGTGACTCCTTTTAACCCTCAGAGTGTAAACTGTCTGATGCTCTGAATAAAGCTGGCTATTGCATGGAACTGCCTCATTTCTCAGCTCCATTCTCCCAGGTGCCACCACCTCTAGAGCAGTAGACAACAGGTATTGAAGCAATAGATTCATGTGATTTTTTTTCCCTTTTCTTTTTTCTTTCTGTTTTTGTTTTTGTTTTTGTTTTTCAAGATAGGGCTTCTCTGTGTAGCCTTGGCTGTCCAGGACACCCTGTGTAGACCAGGCTGGCATCGAACTCACAGAGATCCGCCTGCCTCTGTCTCCTGAGTGCTGAGATTACAGGCAAAGGCCACCGTACCCAGCTTCATGTAACTTTCTTATGCCCTCAGGCTCACATATATACCACTTCAATTTAATAATGGATTTCTGCTTTGTATATCTTACTTAACGGCTTGGTGGGTCAGATAATATCCACCTTAGGTTTCATAATAACCTGGTGGCCATTGGCAAACATTTATTTTCCACTGAGACCCAAAAGCAAACCAAGAGCTGTCTCTCAAAGGGAGAATGGTTGTCTCCAGATGGTGGTAGAGCCTTATTACAAAACCCCAGGGATCTCCTCTGTAATTCATTGATAGGAGCCTTCTAAGTGGTCCAAACAGCATCTCTGTCTGTCATTGACATCTCTAATACCATTGGGTCTGCTGGGTCATATGGGCTAAGTGGTAGACCATTCTGCGCATCAGTCTGATCCTATTGAAGTTCTTTCTCGTGTTCCAGGCTCCCCTCAAAGCTTAACAGTTTTCCAAGTCACTTGGCTGATGGGCCAGAGTAACACATCCAAGTGAGAAATGTGCTGTCTTCCTAATCCAAATAGTCTAAGTGTTGTGTGTCTTTCTTGGTAGTGGGTGAGGGAGGAGCAAGTACGATAACTTACCCTTCACATTAAAAGGAATATCTCTGCACGCCCCCATATCACTGGACTCCTAAGAATTTCGCTGAGGTTGAAGGCTCTTGAATCTTGATTGGATTTATGATCCATCCTCTGATTCTCATATGTGTTTCCCAAAAGTCCAGGTGGTTGCTACCTCCTGCTCATTTGGTCTGATCAGCATCATGTCATCAATATAGAAGACCATGGTGATATTTTATGGAAGAGGCAAAAACCATAACTGTCCCTTCAAGTCATGTTATGACACAGGGCTGAAGAGTTATATATTTTAGAGGTAAAAAAAAAAAAACTATGAAGTTATAGTGCAAATTGCTTCTGGTGATAGCTACAGCTAGGTATTTAAGAAAAGGGCATTTGCGAGATCCAATAGCTGTGTATCATGGATCTGGAGCTATGCTAATCTATTCAAGTAGGGACACCACATCAAGTAGGACACAGCTCGGGATGAGCTTCAGACGCAGCAGGAAGACACTACAGAGAAAGATACCCAGCCTGCACATAGAAGACTTAAGCATCTCCCTGCAAGGAAGCTCTGTGGCTAGCAGAACCTAGGGAGAAAAAAAGTACAAGTTTTCAATCCTGTGATGTGGTGCTTTCGACACAGAGGCGCCTGAGAAGACAGCGGATATTGTGTGGTCAGAGTTACCACTTGATTAGGTTTGTAATAATTAGCTGCCATTCTCCACGATCCATTTGTACCCTGCACAGGACAGATGAAAGAGTTGACGGGAGATGTGAGAACCACCATCTGTACATCTTTCAAGTCCTGGATGTGCCATTAATTTCTACCGTTCCTCCAGGTTCAATATCATCTTTGCCTCATTGTTTTCAGAGACAACTCCAAGGGTTTCCATTTGGACTTTCCAACTCTAATAGCCCTCACTCCACTCCATACACAGTCTAGGGAATCAATACAGGAATTCTGCCGAATTCTAATTCTATCTATCGCAATTACACATTCTAGAACTGGGGAAATAAACGCAAGATTTACTGGGAGATCCACTGGGCCCGCTTTGATGAGTTGGACTCATCCAGAACTCCACTAACCACCTTTATAAGCCCCACTTTAGCTAGAGAACTACAATGTGTCTTGGGGACTCCCAGAATCAGTGCCAATTTTAAACCAGTATCCAGTAGACCCTGGAAAGTGATTGTTTCCTTTCCCCAAGTGCACAGTAAGGTTATGAGAAAGGCTAGCCGTAAAACTCTTAGGTATTTTAGCAAGGTCCTTCTTCAGGTAAACCCAGCCATTCCTTTACTTAAGGGGTTTTGGGCCTGCAGACTGGCTCAGGTCCGGAAAGTGGATTATAGGCCAAGTTCCCTCTTGCTATGATCCAATGTAACCTTTCTTTCATTTGTTCCATAGTTTTTCTGCTTATATAAATTGAATGAAAATGTAGAAGGCCGATAAGTTTTATGGAAACACCATGGCTGATTAGCCAATAGCAAAGATCCACATGCCACCATAAACACCACTTTGCCTGTGCTGCCTATCACAATAACTACAAATATCTTGCCTTTGACAATTCAGTGCTACTACCTGGTCCCTGCTGTGCTGGGGTCCAGTCAGCCCATCATTTAATTCGTCCAATCGAACAGCAGCCCCTCCAACCCTAAGTTCTGGCACAAGGAAAAGAGCCACCAAAAAGCTCTTCAAATGTGCCTGTTCCCCTCTCACCATTTTGGTTCTTATAGGATTACCAAAGGCCGCGTCTTCTGGGCCTTCCCATTGTGAAGGATTAGGTCTTACACAGCACACCTGCTCTGCCAATGTAGTTTCCCTAAGCTTTAAAATCTCTTCGTCAACACTTAGCCAAGGGAATATGAAACATCTCTGGCTCCTTTTCAGTACACCATCTTTTGAGAAGCGCTTCAAACAACCAATAAAACGAACTTTTGACACCTTAAAAAACTGTTCAAGGGTCCATATTAAACCTAGAGTCTCCACTCACTGGCGATGTGAGGGCTATGTGATGTGTGATGGCTAATCTTGGTTGTCAACTTGACATTAAACTGAAACACAAACGGCTAGCATGCATCAGAAGGAACGTTCTTTACTGGATCATTTGAAGTACGAAGAACCACTCTGCATCTGGGCCACACTTTCTAGTGGCATGGAAGGGCATGGAAGAAGGGAGCCCTTGCTTTTTGCCTGCTTGCCCTCTCACTCACAGGCAGGTGTATCTATCTTTCTGCTCAGGCATTACTGTGGGACATTAGAACCTACTTCACTGGGATTTCAATATAGACCGAAGACCAGCTAAGATGCTCAGCCTCATAAACTGAACAGCTACTGGATTTATTGGCCTTTTCTTTAGGAGCCAGCTACTGTTGGACTAGCTGGACTGCAGCCGGTAAACCACTCTAATAAATGTTCTCCTTTTCTCTGTCTGTGTCTGTCTGTCTGTCTGTCTGTGTGTCTGTCTCTCGTGTGTGTGTGTGTGTGTGTGTGTGTGTGTGTGTGTGTGTTTGTGTGTGTGTTCAATTAGTTCTGTTCCTTCAGAGAACCCTGACTAATGCTGATTGTGGTACCAGAAGTGAGGTGGATCTTCTCACCTCAAATAATTCAAATTTAAAAAAAAAAATCATTCACAGTGTGTCCAGATGCTTTTGATTTGGTTGATTCTAAATGTATTTAAGTTGACAACCAAAATTAGCCATCACGGTTAACTTTTCTCAATAAACTAGCAATAAAAGGAAATTCCATACCTCAAAAAGGCCTGAAGAAAAACCCTACCACCAACATTATACTTATTGGTGACTAATAAAAAAATGAAAAATCTGAATACTTCTCCCTAAAATGGCAAGCCAAGTATGTCTAGTATCACCATTTGTATCAATCTATTTCCCATTGCTGTAACAATATATTTAAGGCTAGTGTACCAGGGTTCTCTAGAGAAAAAGAACCAATAGAAAAACTCGATAAAGTACTTAGGAATAAATTTAACAAATGAAGTGCAAGATTTATACATAAAAATTTATATATAATATATATAAATATATATATACATAAGATTTATATATAAAATATTGCTAAGAGAAGCTAAGGGTGATATGAGCTGATGTTATCTCACATTCATGAATGTGCAATGTTGTTCACACAGCACTTCCTCCCCAAATTAATTTTCTGACTCAGTGCAGTCCCTACTTAGATCTTAGTAGGTTTTGTAGAAATAGATAAACTGAATCTATGGAAAATTTTATGAAAATTCAAAAGACCTAGGATAGCAACACCACCTGAAAAAACTATAGTGAAGTCCAATAACTTCTACTTTCCCATTGTGGCTCTTACTATAAAGCTGTAGTAGTCATAAACATTATAGCAATGGCACAAAGATAGGCATAAGTCAGCTGCCCATAATTGAGAATGCCCAAGTAAACCTTTACATTCATGTTTAATTGATTTTAAACAAAAGGATCTACACAAGTTGGTGGGGGAAATGATATCCAATAAATGCTGCTGGGACAACTGGAATTTCAAAGAATGAATTTGATTTTTCTTTGTACTGTGCTGAATAATTAAATAAAATATGGATCACATACTGAACATAAGAGTTAAATCTATAAAACACTAGGAGAAAACAAAAGAACATTTTCATGGTTTGGTGAGTTCCTAGAAATGACCCCCAAAAAATTCATTATCAAAGAAAATGACTTATCAAAAATGAAAAATTTTACACTTCCAAAGACCGCAGTAATAAAATGAAAAGATGAGTCACAGACCACAGGAAGTACCTGCAAATGCTGTCAGATAAAGGATGCCCAGAATGTATAAAGAATTGCCTTTTGCAGGCAAAAGGTAAGAAGCTCAGCTTTAAAATGAACAAGTATTGAATAGACATTTCACCAAGAAAGGTATCTGAGTGGCTACTAGGCCTATGAAAAAGTGTTCATCCTTAGTTACCAGGAAAATGCAAAATAAAAATTCAATAAGGCTCCATTGCACACTCACCAGCAAAGACTGTTACTTTACTATGAATGGGGGAAATAAGACTCCATCACTATCTGTTTTGTGAACGTATAAAATGCCTGGATACATAAGAAACAATGGTGCTTAACTGCTGGGGGAAGTAGTTAAGGTAGGTAGAAGGTTATTCTCTGCATTTATTTAATTATAAATGATACTTTCATTCTTCAAGAATTCATACATGTATGCAATGTACTTTGATCATATCCATGCATTCTTCCCATCTGAACTCTCCCTGGACCCCCTTCCCAGCACATCTCCTTTCCAACTTCAATATCATCTCTGCATTCTCTTTGTTCTCCCATCCCCTTCACCCTCCTTTTTCCTTCCTCACAACCCCGTGTTCGTTAGTACTGCCTGCATGTACCCGAGTGTGGTACCATTTACTGTCACATGGGCAACCTATCAGTGAACACACTTTCCCAAAGACCCTTCGTCCAGCAGCTGCCAATTGTTGCTCGGCCAGAAGTGAGACCTCATGTGCCCCTTTTCTGTCCATGCTGTAATTTTCACTGCCTTGATCTTGTGCAGGTAACTGCAGCTGTGGTGAGTTCATGACTGCAGCTGTCATGTCCTGTCTAGAAGGCCACATTTTACACATTTCCTCCTATCCTCCAGCTCTTAGACTCTTCCCTTCCTCTCTTCCGAGATGTTCTCTGAGCCTTGTGGGACAGAGTTCTTGTGAATGATCCATTTAGGGTCGATCACTCACGGTCACTTACTCTCAGCACTCTGACCAGTTATGAGTCTCTGCAGTAGTTGTTACCCAGTATACAATGCTTCTGTCACAGATGCTGAGAGCAGCACAGATCCATATCTATATCTAATCTATATCTACATCTATCTATAAATATTAGAAGATAGTTTGGCAATATGACCATTTAGCAAAACAAAAGTGGTAAGTTCTCCCTTTGAGCCTACGACACCCCCAGCCATAGAATTTTGGCCAGCTTTTCATTATATGCTGGCTAGTTTTATGTCAACTTGACACAAGGTAAGGTCATCTGGGAGGAAGGAATCTTAATCAAGAGAATGCTTCCATAGGATTGTAGGCAAGTCTGTAGGGCATTTTCTTGATTAATGATTGATCTAGAAGGGCTCATATCACTGTGGGCAGTGCCACCCTTGGGAAGGTGGTCCTGGGGTAAGAACACAAACTGAACAAGCCATGGGGAGCAATCCAGTGAGCAGCACTCCTCCTGCTTCTAGGTCTGTCCCATCACACCCTTCCCTGAGTGATGGGTAACAAGCTATAAGATGAAACAAACCCTTTCCTCCCAACTTGGTTTTGGTCCAGGTGTTTTATCACAGCAATAGAGACTCTTAAAACACAGTAATAGGTACAAGTTCTCTTTTGTAAAACAGGCCTTGATTCCATTAAAAATGTTTGGTTACCTTTATAATTTTTGCCACACCTATAAATCTGTGCCTCTGTTACATCAATATGCAGATCTTGCCTGGCATGTCAGGGTTGTGGCACACAGGGTCAAGCTCTGTGTAAGACCAATTTTTTTTTTTCCTTAGCACCTTCTGGCCTTATGAAAGCTAGAAGCAGGAAGGACTTTTTCTGGTCATTTCCAGATGAACTTCTGAGTCCTGAAACCAAAGTGTGTGCTATCTTCAACAAGAGGCTCTTATCATCTGGTTTTGGTGGGCAAACATGTGACGACAATAGCCCGTGTTAATCTGGAAGTCTCTAGGGACCCCCTTGATCAACAGCTTACAGGGAATGCCCCATGCCTGCTGAGATTGCTCTTGGGAACCAGTATTGTCCACCCATGCTGTGAAACACAATTTAGTTCCCTTCCTTCCTTTCTTAATTTTTCTTTCTTTCTTTCTTTCTTGCTTTTTTCTTTTTTCTCTCTCTTTCTTCCTTCCTTCCTTTTTATCTTTTCCTTTCCTTCCTTCTTTCTTTCATTTTTAAAAATTATTAGCTAATGAAGTACTGGGTTCATAAAGCTTTTCATATATCCTTTCTTCCCTTAAGCTCCTTTTGTCAGGGTATGTTAAAACAGCAATAGAAAAAGTAACTAAGTCACTTTGGGGTGTGTGTGCCAGGAATTAATCCCATGACTTTACACAGGCTAACCCACATACTCTGTTACTGAGCTAACTCCTTGAGAACTATATGTAACCCAATCTAAAGGCTTAATAAAGCAACAATGAAGGTTGTCATATACAAAGAATTGGGTCAGCCATTACTTAGGGTAGAAGAAATTCATGTCATTGCTGAGGCTTGCAGGGTTGTCAGGACAGTGTGTACTTTGGGAACACACTATGGGAGATTGTGGAACTAAGGCATTTTGATTGCAGAAGGTGTGAGACAAATATCTAGCGATGAGGATGATTTGGGAATCCCATAGTGCAGAAGGAATAATGTCTCCAGAGTCATTGTAGGATCTTGGGGAAAGGGCAAGGCGCTTCCACTCAGCCTGAGCTTGAGCAGGGCTGCCAGGGTACCTGGTAGGACTTAAGGTCTATCATGGCTGCAACCTGAGAAAACGTGAGCAGAAGTGTGCAGGCAGGAGGGCAACCATGACCAAGGGTTTCCTCGATTGGGAACTGTGGTAGTTTGAATAAGAAAGGACCCCATAGGCCCATATATTTGAATACTTGATTCCTAAGCAGTTGGGGGGCTGCTTAGGAAGGATTTGGATGTGTGCTCTTGCTAGAGAAGGTGTGTTGCTGGGGGTGAGCTTTGACGTTTCAAGAGACCCTCAAGATTCCCAGCACTCACTGTCTGCCTCTTGCCTGCTGATCAAGAGTAGCCCTTTGCTACTGCTCCTGTGCCATGCTTGCCTACCTGCTGCTATGTGCCCCACCATGGTGGGCACGATCTCTAGCCTTCTGAAACTGTAAGCCCCAAGTAAACACATTCATGATGTTTTATTACAGCGACAGAGATGAAGCTAACACAGGCACAAAGCAAAGTGTTTGGGACCTCCATCTTTTCTTCTCTCACGCGTAGTCAAACCGTGTATTTTTTTTTTCCTGTCTTCCTGAAAAATTTAAGCACTGTACAGATATCTAGAAGTGCTTCTTGAGATCCTCTGACGAGAGACACAACAGAAGTGCGAAGTGTTGCTATCAACACTGCAAACGCTGACTCACAACACAAGTGCAGGGCCGGGAGCTGTATTGCAACTTCTGGCATACCCGAGGGTTTTGTTTTGAGGGTTAAGCACAGTGCATGCGCAAGATTGAGAAGGCCTGACAACGAAAGAGAAAAATGGTAATGAGTTCAGCTATCACACAGCCCTATGCTGTCAGGGAAAGGAGTGATACCCACCCACACTCAGACGGAAGCCAGACACAACAGCTTCCCTCCAGTGACAGCTACAGGTGTGTTACAGCTGACAGGCAGATAGAACAAATCTAGGCCCAGCCTTTATGCCAGAGATGAGCTGCCCTCTAGGCACGCTGATACCCCTTTAGCTCAGGGTCCATTGACATGTCAGCTTGGCAAACACTGGAGGTTTTCTTAGATAGTTGTGTAATCTGCTTGTGGTTGACAGGTGTCATGGTGTCACTGGAAGAGACTAGAGACAAAGGAGGAAGAGAAAAAACTGGCAGATGCATGTCTAACCAAGGCTTGTCATCACCCTTGTGTTTGCAAGAGTAACCAGTGAGGTGGAACTTAGCTCCCCTTTCCACCCCTGACACTCCCTTCCTCTCTCTACATGGGAGCCAGTCTTGTGCATGCTGGGCTAGCATTCTACATCTAGCCTGGAACAACTACTTTTACATTAAGGGCTCGAAGCTGGGTGTAAGGTCTCAAGCCTACAACCCTAGCGTTTGAGAGACTGAGGCAGGAGAACTGATATGAGTTCAAGGCCAGCCTGGGCTACAGAGAGACCCTGTCAACAAAACAAATACAAATACAATAGCTCATGCCTGTAATACCAGTGCTTGTGCGGCAGAGGCAGCAGGATTGCTACAATTTCAAGGCCACTTGGTCTGTGTTGAGTAACAGTTTCCTTCCAGATTGAAACATTACAATGGGCAGGGAAGCTTTTTAAGCAAAAAGGTTAAATAACTCAAAATAGCTTCAGGAAGTTCCTAAAACTGACCCAATTCACTAGGCCCCCTCCCTGCCAGAGTGAGCAATAACAGCCAGAGTTACTCTCAGACTAAACAATCTAATCTAAAACCCAAAGAGAACTCTCATACAAGCCAAGCTGCAAAGAAAACTCTGAGACCAGACCAGCTTCCTGGGGAAAAAAACAGAAACCAGCTGAGTTGCCTGGAAGAGATTTACAGCAGACACTCTCCAACCTGTTGAACCTCCTTCAGGCTGTGCAGTGTTTTCCAGGTTCCCAGCTTTTGTGAGCTGTGACCCTTTCTGGGGAGGGTCTTGGTGCTACAGCTGTCTGTGAGTCATTTCTGGTCCTGTAAGTAACACCTTGCCCATACTCCCGTAAGTAATTCTAACAAAGCTCATTGGTTCACCAGGCTTGACTTTGGTGGTGTCTGTACCTTGGTCTGCTATGGGGTCTCTATTTAGGCTGAGTAGATGTGTATGTTGCATCCCCCAGGAAACACTTTTGTCACACAACAGTTTACACAGTGAGTTCTAAACTAGGTATGCTACAAAGCAAGGTCCTGTCTCAGAGTCAAAAAAAAAAAAAAAGTTAAAACAAATATATACCAAGGTCTGTCTTTCCAGCTCAGCCCTCAGTCTTTCTTGGGCCCTCCATATGGTCTCCTCTGAACTGTGTCCAGCTCACATTCTCTGAGGTATACTCAAGATTGTGTACATCATACAACTTGCAAAACGTAAGTTACCAGAAAGTTCAGGAACAGACTGAAGCACAGATAGTCCTTCCCCTGTGGGCCTCTGCTTCCTGTGTCTGCTAAGCCCATTGTCCAGCCCATGCTGGAGCACTCTGCCTAATACATCATGGCTTTCCCGCCTTCCTGTTAGCCTCTGCTTGTCCCTATGCCTGAAGTAGCCTGCTTTTACCTTCTCTGTTCTCCACAGAGCAAATGGCTGTCCCCTCCCTCTCTCCCTCCCTCCCTCCCTCCCTCTCTGTCTCGATCTCCAGTATGTTTCCACTCATTTGGTTTTCTTAGCACCTACTACCTAGGTCCCTCTTACTACAGGTTACTACCTTTCCCTATTGGATACACCACCTCCCATTAGACAGAACCAGGGAAGCCATTCCTCCCATCTTTGTTCCCAGGGACAGAGGCAAACATCAGGCGTCTGTAGAACTGATATGTGTGTGTGTTTAAAGGAACTCTGCCTGCTACCAGATCGAGTCTGGCCATACACAGGCCCACTAAAGTGAGACAGAACAAGAAAGGCAACTATTTCAGGTCGGCTTAAGGAGAAGACAGGTGCCTCTTATTCAGCACATCTTGCTGGAAGGCTGATTTGGGAATGGTTTAGACCAGCATAGAGTTGTTTTCACACTGTCTTTTAACAGCTCAAGTGATATAGACCTTAATTGCCTAACCATAAAATGCTTTTCTGTTCTGCTAGAACAAACATTACACCCTTTGGGCTTTTTACTTTAAAAAAACAAACAAACAAAATCTCAAGGTCTCAGCCAGGCAGCCGTGGTGCACACCTTTAATCCCAGCACACAAGAGGCAGGTGGATCTTTGTGAGTTTGAGGCCAGCCTGGCCTATAGAGTGAGTTCCAGGACAGCCACGGCTACACAGAGAAACCCTGTCTCAAAAACTACAAAACAACAACTACAAAATGAGGTCTTGCTATGTAGCCCAGGTAGGACTGCAACTAGCCATCCTCCTGCTTCAGAGTGCTGGGATTACAGGCATGCATCACTACATCTACCTCTTGTCAGTGATTAGTCTGCTGCTATTCAAGTCCTGACATATAACATGAAAACTGAAGGGTGATCTGCTCCATGTCCCTTTTTCTGGTCATCAAACTTGTAGTAGTAAAACTAAGAAGAAAAGCATTTAACTGGGGCTTGCTTGCGGCATCTGAGGTTTAGTCCATTATCAGCATGATAGGAAGCATAGTGGCATACAGTCAGGCATGGTGCTGGAGAAGAAGCTGAAGCCACAGTCAGCAGGAAGAGAGACGAATAGGGGCTGGCTTGGGCTTTTGAAACCTCAAAGCCCACCTTCATTAATACACTTCCTCTTAGAAGGCCACACCTCCTAATTCCTCTCAAGTAGTGCCACACCCTGATGACCAAGCATTCGAATACATGAGCCTATGGACAGCGTTCTTAACCAACCCCCAGGCTGATGGGACTGCTGGCTTCAAATTCTCTCTGGGCACACATTCCCATATCACAAGCATAATCGTTCCTTGAGCTCCCTTTGCTCCACCGGAAGGTCTAAACAGTATTGTTTGAAAGAGGGCAGGTAGCAACTAGAAATTTCCTTCAGAAAAATTTTGCAGTTTCTTCTTCCAGAGAAGGAAAGTTTGGGAGCTGGAGGCACAGCCCAGTGTCAGAGCCGCTGCCTACAGGAACAAGGTCCTGGGTTTGTCCTTGGGCACTGAAAATAAACAAATCAAAGAGAAAGTCTTGTTTGGAGTGGAAGTTATCTGTTGATGAAACTGCGGTTGGAGAAGCCACAGTTTACATGGTCTGGAAGGTTACCTCACACTTCCAACTGGCTTCCTAGCCTTTCCTCCCAGCTTGGATGCTGCTGTAAAGTCCATTTTCTTGAAGTATATCTTAATGTAACATTTGATTTATAAAAGGTTTAAATGTAACTCCTTATGAAGTATAACTTTGTAACAAAACGACCACCCAGCCAAACCGGACCATTCATAGCCTGTACCTGCTTCAGCAAGCTCAGGCTTTGCCCGGTACCCGGACACAACCACTGTCTGCAGCTCTGAGGTCTGTAGTGTTTTTACTATATCCGAAAGAATACAGCTTACTTCCCCAGCCGAGCTACACACTGTGTTGTCAGGCCACCAAGGACAGGCTTAATGTCACCAAGCACTGACTCCAATTGCTTGTTCTGTTGCAGTGTCCAATGTGTGCCCTCACCGCTTTCTCCCTTTTCCTTGACAACTGTTTCCGATGAGGCTGTGAACATGTATGTGTTTGTGTATGTGTCTTGGCCTTGCACATGCTAATGTTCTACCAATGGATTTCAGATTACCGTGAACATGCCTCGTACACAGTGTATTTATTTGGAGCTTTCTAAAAGTAGGTTAGATTGGGGGGCGTGCAAGTATTTGCTCACGAGAAAACGGTCCATGTTTCTCAAAAAGGCTCTAAATGTTAGACAGATTTCTTCCCTCCTCCCCCCTCAAATATCACTGTGTTCCTTGCTGAAAAGTAGTTCTGTATAATCACTCCTCACCCATTTTTCATCTCACAGTGTGATTTTCCTCACCTCCTTTGCACACTTTTCTCACGTGGCCCGGCCAGCTTGGCAGCTCTCCTCCAGCTGTGCAGAGTTTTTCAGGCACAGGACATCACAGACGGACTATCCAGTGAGACCTGTCCACTGCCTCCTCACTTTAGTCTATATCCCCCACATCACCTCATGCCCCAGGGTCTCCTTCCTGAACCTTAAGCCGGATCCTATCTGCCCACCAAACTTTCACCGCACCAGTCAGGGCAGCCTTCACCTTCGTTGGGAGACGGCGCTTTGTGTTACCTCCTTGACGGCCTAACTAGGGCACGTGATCAGACGGGGGCAGACCCTCAATCCTCTCTCTGGCATTAGTGTCTCTACTGCCTTTGGAATCGCTTCCTTGACAGCAAGGTTGTGCGGAGTCCCCGGAAGTAGGCCGGGAGGAGAGGCACCCACGCACAGTCACTGCAGGCGTGGACATGAGGCTGGAGGTTGTGATGGAGGGCAGGAGGGTGAGGACTCTATGATTTCCTCAGAGGTGGGCAGAATCATGTCAGAAGTTTCCAAAATATGTGTGTGCAGAGCCTTGCTGCATCCGCAGCCTTCCTCCCCGGGACCCTCCCTGCTAGCCCAGCTCCATTCCCTTGCATCAGCGATGTATGGAGAAGCCTGAAGTTGCTGTCAGGGATCTTCCTGCATTGCACTGCAACTTACTGTGAGGCAGGCCCCTCCAGCAAACCCAGAGATCACTGATAGGGCTGGTCTAGCAAGCTCATACCAGGGACCCAGCTTCCGCCTGCTGATGGTGGAATTACCGGCAAGTTGGCACGCTCACCTGGCATTTTCATGGGCTCTGAGAATCAAAACTCAAGTCCTTCTTGCTTCTGTGCAGGCATTTTAATCACACGTCTTCTCCGCTCTTTTATCCACTCTTGTGTAAAACGTTTTAAAAATGTATCCAAATGAAAGGTAAACAATGTTCTAGTATGATACAAACACTTTTTAAAAGACACGCTTAGCAAGTACATTACTGCCACGTCCAGCGCAGCTCCAGGGAAAGACCTGACTGGGGTGGCAAGGGAATGAAGAGAAGACACGTACTAGAGACCCGGCAGAAGACTGGATCAGATGGGCTGGGCTGTCTGATGGAGAAACCACGGCAGCTTGGACGCTCCGAGTGCTTATTACATAGCGTGGATCAAGGAGGCAGGGTTATCGCATACAGATAAACAAGGAGGCTTGGGGGACACAGCCGCACCAAAGCCACAGGTTAGCTGATCTCGGTAGGAGCAGTCTCTGCAGAAGGGCAGGCTGATAACATCCTGGATAGGGGCAGGAGGTAGAAGGCTACAGTGCCACATTTTTTTTTTTAAATTTTTTGCACACAACATCAATATCTGTACATGAAACAGAGGAAGGCTTTGCTGAAAGTTCCCCTGAGCCTCATTCCTCGCCCCCACCACCCAAGCGGATCTGGGCAGAAGCAGAGCCTTTGCCATTTTCCTTGGCTCTATGGCTAAGGTCCTTGATATGGCTGTGCCCATGTCAACAGCACACACTCGCTCAAGACTTCACTCTCTTCCTGGTCTCCCCACATGCACAATAATGGCAGAAGTATCTGGAGAGAAACTTCCCAAACACAGGGCTAGAAATAAGCAACCTCACATTCTAAGCCACTCAACTAAGTTCCTCTTGGTTGTGTGACACCTGCCTCTGAAGCATGTTAACTGTAATTTCACCAGGGTCGACCAGAAAGCCATTCATTCACACAACTTTTGACCAAGCTGCTCCCTACCTTATTCTTAAAAGAGTACAACACATAAAATTTAAAGAAAACATTAGTTTCCAATTAAAAAAAAAATACAGCTCAGTTTCTTTCTTTTTGAGACAGGGTTTCTTTGTGTAGCCTTGGCCATCCTGAACTCACTTTGTACACTGGGCTGGCCTCAAACTCACGGCGATCCGCCTGCCTCTGCCTTCGCCACCACTGTCTGGTTCAGTCTTATTTTAATGAAATTTTTTGAGATAATTTGTATGTGTGAAAGGGTTTCCTGTAAATCACATCATCGTTTATTTAACAAAGCTCCTTTTTCTGGGATCTAGAGATTCGAGAGGCACTTGCTGTTCACAGACAGGCAAGATGCTGTGTGGTCCGCCATTTCTTTATGGACACAGCTCATTATGATTCACACTTGTCAGACTCCTCCTCCTCAAACTCCACTAAGGGTGCATGTCTGTTGGCTTGGGCTCCTTCTCTGAAGAACACCTTCTTTATCCTGCCGTCCTTTGGAGCTTTTATGGTATGCTGCAGGGACAGAGACAATGGCAGGCATGCCAGTGAGGGCCAGGCACACACCAAGCCAGGAGAGGCGGACAAACATGAGAACACAGCTAACACCTTTAACACTTTGCAGTTTCGCCGTTTGTTTGTTTGTTTGTTTGTTTATACACATTTCCAGGCACCGAGAAGATGGGAACAGCTGAGAAGAGTCAAGACTGAGCAGTAACACATTCGAGGACACGGGTGGGAGGCTCTTGTCTAACTAGCAATGTCAACCTGGTTCTACGTCAGACGTGGGAAGCTTAAGAAGTAGGGCTCGGGACGCAGCTCAGTGTACCTGGCTAGCTGCACAAGACCCTGGGACCAACCCCAGAATTACAACCTAGTACTGATCCCTGAGCCTTCCTGGAGGAGGTCACTTCAACTTCTCTCTGAAAGCAGGTCTATAGAGCTTCCAAAGTGAGTGCAGTATTGGCAGCCCACTGTTTGTCACCCTTATTCAGCTGGAGGGAATAGTGACCGTGAGGGTTCAGCTGGGATAGGCTGACGATAATTTCATTAAGTTCAGAATGACAGGTACCGCAGGATGGTAGCTTTAGCTCTTTTCAATTAATTTGTAGCCAGTTCATGACCTTTAGTATTTAAAGTGTCATTAAGCCATCAAACAAGGCAAACAACAACTAGGCCAGGCTGTTCCCAGGGCTGACACGGCAAGTGAACCTGTGACTTCACATACCTCCATCTTCATGGCAATCATAACCAGCAGAGAGTCTCCGGCTTTTACTCTGTCTCCAGCTTTCACGAACACCTAGGGGTTGAGGGATGCATTAAAACGCTGCTCCTTCTCTTTCTCCAGACTCAGGACATAAACAAACAGAATGGAAGCACCTGCCTACGGGTCCGTGTTATTTGCCAAGGACAGACAGATACACCAGGTAAACTGGAGGCAGCTAAGGTCCAGTGTTGCTGGCATTTTTGAGTGTGTATATTCTTAGTCTCTTTAGGTCAGGACCCAGCTGTGCTTGATTCAGATGAACGGATTTTACATAACTTGGAACTGTTTTGTTTTGTTTTTTTTTTTTTTCCCAATGAATGTATAATCAGGACAGACATAGACGCCTTGTACATGTAAAGGACACAGGGAAGAATGGATACTTACAAATGTTTCATACAGGGTAAAAGATGAAGGTCCTGATTAGTTTTCTAGTTTAGGGGTTGCTTATGATAGAAAGTTTTTCAAATCTGCAGCGTCTATGTTATAAGCGTGTAAATAGTTCTCATAAGAGAACTAAACAACACCATCAAAAGAACATCCCTTTTTTCAGTACTTTTTAGTTAATCTAGTTTTTAAACAGTTTATAATGACATCACCAGGAGAGTTGCATCTCACAGTCACAAGCAACAATCATCTTTGGATGCTCCAAAGATCATCTAATCCTTCGTGATGCTTCTTTGGTATGGCCTCCTGAAGCCAATGTGCGCCCATTTTTAGATGTACGATAAATATTCTCTGCTGTCATCCCTCACTGGAGACTGGGGTGAACTGAGATTGACCAACCTAAAGGCAGATCTAAGTCCTTCAGCTCACAGAGTTGAAAGTAGTGGATTAAATGATTATTTTCCTTTGTGTGTGTGGATTCCAAGAATATATAGCTGAATTAATTTTCTTGCTGTGCGGTGAATGAACCCAGGACTTCCCTCTACGTGAGGCAGGTTTTCTATTTCAGAGCCACATCTCTAGCACGATGGAATTATTATGACTTAGTGTACTGGGGAGACCAGATATCTGTCCCGCAGAAGTTAGATAATCCGGCTCTACCATACGAATGTCTGCATCCTGCTGCAACTCATGTTGAAATACTGAACCCAAGGTGATGGCTTGGAGGTAGGGTTTCTCGAAGGTGATCAGGCCACCAGGGAGCTGCACCATCACAGAGAAAGCCCAAAGAGAGGTCCTGTGCCCTTGGGTCATGTCGGAGGAGATGGTCTGTCCGCTGTGATACTAAGAAGCAGGCTTCTCAACAGCCATATTCTGCTCGGGATTTCCCCAACCTCCAGAACTACAAATAAACTTCATAGTTTCAAGTCCTTGGTGTATGGAACTCTGTGCTAACAGCCCAAATGAACTAAGAGAGTAATTAACGTCACCTGATTCTACCCTTGGATGACATCAACCCTGTGGCTTGCTGGGTGTGGAGGTGTGTGCTTGTAACTTTGGCTCTTGGAGGGCAGGGCAAAACAATTGCTCAAAGTCTGAGGTCAGTGAAATCCTGCCTCAAACCCACAAACACAAACAACTTCCTTTCCTACCGGCACCCCACCCTGAGCCACATGGTTCTCCCCAACACCCGCCTAACAATTTTATTTTAATGAATATGCAATTATTTCATTATTCCATGACAAAATTGTTGTTAAGTTTCACATTAAAAGACTGACTTTTTAGATAATTCTTGGTGAGCATTCTATTTTCCTTCCCAGGAATACTTTCTGAGTTGGGTGTGGTGGCAGCTGAGGCAAGAGGATCACCTTGGCCTAGGAATTCAAGACCAGCCTGGGAAATATGGCACTGTTAAAAGAAAACAAATTCACTTATTTGTATTTGGACTTTAATTCACCCCTCCTCTCTCTGACTCTTTCGTTTCTTTGGCACTTGGATTGAATCCAAATCCCTAAGCATGCTGCGTACATGCCCTGGCACTGATCCCTGCTCCTCAATCAGCAGTAGTTGTGCGTTTTTGCCCCGGCTGGCCTCAAATTCTGGTGGCCCTCCAGAATGTGTCAGTGTGCCAAGTTGCTGAGATCACAGGCTCAAGGCGCCGGGCAGGACACACTGTACTGGGATGTAAACTCTTCCTTTCAAAATAGCAGTCTCAAGGCTGCAGAGATGGCTCGGTGGGAAAGAGCACTGGCTACTCTTCTAGAAGACCCCGTTTGGCTCCCAGCATCCACGTGGAAGCTCACAGTACTCTCTGACTCCACCTAGTTCATGGGCACTAATACCAACTTCTGCCCTCTGTGGGCACCCTTCACAGGTGGCCTTGGAAACATGCAGGCAAAATACCCCCACATCCCACATAAAAAAACCAAACAAACGCAAAAACAACCTCCCCCAGCAGTCTTGGGGTGGAGTTCAGGTGTGGGGTTTGAATTCAGGCACTCCCTCACATACACGCTCACCCCCCACCCTCCCAAAAAACAGTAGTATTTATCAAAAAAATATGTAATTAGTTATTTACATTGACAATTGAACCACTATACTCAATTTTTCTTATTTGCTTGAAGTGTTTTCTAATGAGTGAAATTTAGGAGGGGAAAGGATATACAAAGGAAGAATACAGCAAACTCCAAAAAGACATTTATAGCCATTGCTGGCATCATTTCCCAGATGTCCCCTCATTACCTTTTCAATGGTTCCTGTCATAGGAGCGATGGTACCTCCCCGAGTTCCTTCTGAACTCACTGGAGACAAGTACTTGGGTACGGGAATGCCAATTTCAATACTGCCTTCCTATACAAACAGCAGACATAGAATCAAGATCTTACCCTCTCATCTCACTAGTCCACCTGAGGGGTTGATAGTTTCCAAGTTATTAGTAACTACTTGTTGTCATTGACACCTGGGCTCTAATAAACCTTAGGGATCTCAACAGGCTACCCAGCCTTGCTCAGCCTCATCTCCCATGACACAAAGGGAACGGTATAGATGCCTAACCGGGGATTAAGAATTAAGAGGCAGCAATGCAGGTGACTCGACGGTCCCTTTCTGGAAGTGGTTTTTAGTGACATTCTTACTATGGAGCACAGTTTACAAAAAGAACTATACACTTACACACACACACTATGCCTTTAACTGTCAAAATTCTACACAGTAGGTAGGCTTACTAGTCAAGTGACGGATGGCAGACCCAAAGCCGGGAAAGTGTAATCGTACAAGGTCACACAGCTGCTGAGTGGCAGGGCCAGGGATTGATCCAGGACAACCTTACCTTCTGTGTCCTGCCTCCCAGCCTGGCACTCTTACAGCATTTTTGGCTACAGAAAGGAGGGGCAGGGAAAGCTGGCCTGTTCTTGACTTTATGCACAGCTCCAATCACTAAAGCCATTTCACCGTAAACACCGGGTCTTCATACGGTCCCATCTCTCTGATGGACAGTCTACTCTCCTTTGGCTAGAGGCTGAGGACGCACTGGTCATCAGGCTCTAAAACAAAGCAAAGCCAAACTTGTCCTGGCTCTCTTGATGATTGCCAAGCCTATTCGCCTCCCTATTGCCAGCAGCAGCCAGTCCAGACTGCTTTTCCCGGTGGTCACCTTTTCCCTTAACTCCAGGATGAGTCTGAGTGAAGTATTAGAGAATGCCAGCACTGAGAGCAGAGCCTCTGACAGGGAGAGTGTAAGCATTTCTGAATTCAGGAAAGACAGCTGTCTTGTCTAACAATGAGAGTCCGTGGGAACAAAACATAAACAGAACTAGAGAAGGTAGTGAAATGCTTCTGGTTAGTCAATTCCTTCCCCCCAAACCCCAAGGAGGATATCACCAGACCTAGACGTGGTAGCCTACACCCAATCCTAGCACTCAGGAAACTAAGGCAGGAGGATTGCCATGAGTTCTAGTCCAGCTTGGGCTGTAGGCCGAGACCTCATCAAAAAAAAAAAAAAAAAAAAAGAAAGAAAGAAAAGAAAAGAAAAAAGAAAAGGTAAGAGTGGGATACATCACCATGGAAAACAGGTAGATAGTGTTGTCCAGGATGATGAACTTGGATTTCCTGGCTACTCCATCAACAGAGGACTTCAGGTAGGAATAGCCTCCCTCACTGCAAAGATCCCCAAGGACTCGGAAGGTCTTATTTTCAATCTGGGGGGAGAAAGGTCTTTAATGTAAATGACTGTGCAGAGTTAATAAACTCAGGACGTCTTCATCGTTATCAATAACAGTTTCAAAAGTAATTTTTTTCAAGGAACCATGTAGAACCCACCTCCCTGCAAGATTTCTAACCAGAACAGTTTTGATCTAAACAGCAGTAAGATAATAAAAAAGCTATACGTTATCCATGTCAGCATAATGCTACAGATGAAAGCTCATTCGGAAAGAATAGTGATAAAAATGTCTAATAAATGTAGGAATAAAAGGGCTGGAGAGATGCGCCAGCAGCGATGGGCGTGCGTCGCTCTTGCGGGACCTGAGTTCACGATCCTGCACCCATGTCAAGCAGCTCACAATTGCCTTCAGCTCCAGCTCCAGGGGATCTGATGCCCTCCCTGTCCTCCCCAGGCAACCTCCCTCAGTTGTACTTACCCACCCTTTACATTCACATAGTTCGAAACACAAACAAACAAATAAATAGAAACCAAACAATTATTCAGCTCATCTGGCTATATTCCACGCTGGTACTCATTTCTGAGTTCTGAAGTTCTCCTGTGCCAAGGTCAGTGATAAAACAAAGCAAGGCTAGAACGCAGTTAGACGGCACATCTTCTATCTCACCAACACACAGATCTGACCCGTGGGCTGTGGACATGATCTGTAGAGACAGAGGAGCTGGGGACTGATCACAGTTGTCCTGCTCTGAGAGGCTGTGCCAGAAGACAATCTATGTCTCAAGGGAGTTGGCAAAAGGACACAGCTTTCTGTTTTAGAGAATATATACAAGGAAGAATTTCCTTCACACACAGAAAATCTGTTTAAATCTACATTTTTTTCTTTTCGACTCCTAACATGTTAGTATAGAAGTCTGTGTGCGTTCTTTGATTTATTAATTTTTTTTATGTACGAGTGCTCTATTTGCACGTACACCTGAATGCCGGAGGAGGGCACCAGATCTCATTATAGCCGGTTATGAGCCACCATGTGGGTGCTGGGATTGAACTCAGGACCTCTGGAAGAACAGCCAGTGCTCTTAACCAGAGGCGCCGGTATGAAGCACAGTGCGCATAGCAAGGGCAGACTTCCCTTGGCTCTTCTGAAGCTTACACAGAGAAAACTGCTGTGTCTCAAAGCATTGGGTAGTACTGGTAAATCCATTCTGTAGAGTTTGAAATCTTTCAGTTCATATTAAAAATGATATTATTTACTGAACTTATAACTGACTTTCTACATTTTAACACCCTTTTAAAGAGCCAGGCAAGATGGCCCAGTGAAGGAATGGTGACTGTCACCAAGACGGATGACCTGAGTTTCATGTTTGATTCTCCAGGACCCATATGGTGGAAACAAAACCGACTCCGGTGAATTTGTCCGCTAACTTCTACACAGCTCTATGACGCATGCATGACCGCCGCCGCCCTCTCTCCACAAACAAATAAAGAACAAGAACCTTCTGAGCAGGTCACCTTGCCAATAGACTTCTTTTAATGAAGGGCTAGCGTAAGCTTTACTCCGGAGCTTTGTAGACAATGACTTAAGTTTCCTTGGGTTTTCCAACAGCCATTTGGAGAGACTATAAAATCAAACTGTCTTCAGAATAAAACCAATATGCTATCTGGCTTTTTAAACATTCCCCCCCACGAGTATAGAGTACAATTCTCTAGAGGCCACTGAACCTCTGAGAATGTTACACTTCACGATGACTAGTATAATGGGCACCTGTGTGATCTCAGGTTTTTGTTTTCTTCCCACAACTCAGCAGCAACAGCAAAACATCTGGATTAAAATATAGATAGGCAAATGTAAAAAAAATGAAAAAAATTCCCCAAAAGGACACACCAGTGGCCAGTAAGTATACACACACACAAAGAAAATAATAAATAAACAGAAAGGAAAAAAGAATAAGAAAAAGAAAAGAAAAAAAAAGCCACTGTCCTTAAGTCACTTATAACTCAAAGCATCAACACCTCACCACCTCATACCCATTAAGACGGTTGTTATTAAACAACAAAAAAGGTGCAAAAAATCACAAGTACTATGGCCAGGACGTAGGAGAAGTCCTGTGCCCTTGTGGTGAGAATGCACAGTGCTGCAGCTGCTACAGGAAACTACGGTAGTTCCTCAAAAAGGAAAAACAGAATTACTGCATGATGTAGCAATTCTACTTTTAGATACGTACACAGACAAATTAAAACAACTTTGAAGAACCATCTGTGCATACCCGCTGCTGGAGCATTTTCACAATAGCCGAACGTTGGAAAGAAGAACCCTCTGCATCCACAGATGAGTGGGTGAGGAAAAGAGAATGTATGAAAATTATCGACCTCCGAAAGGAAGTTGTGATGCTTGAAGACATTATACCAAGCAAAATACTCCAGCCACAAAAGGACAAATATGAAAGTATCCCATTTATGTCAGGTGCCTACAGCAGCAAACTCACACAGAGGCAGGAAGCAGAACCGTGGTTCTCAGGGGTAGAGGGGAAGACACTACAGTGCAGTGGTTCTCACCCTTCCTAATACTGGGAGCCTCTAACGCCATTCCTCATGTTGGGGTGACCCCCACCCACAGAATTATTTCTGTTGCTATTTCTTAACGGTGTTTCAGATGGTCTCAGGAGGCCCCTGTGGAAGGGTCGCTTGAACCTCTGCTGTAGGTGCTTCACAGGCACAGAATTTTAGTTTCAAACCATGAAAAAACAAAACGAACAAACAAAAGCCTTACTGTTGTCACACCAACTGCCTTCTAAATATTTGTGTTCATGCCACTAGATAGTGCTACTCTCGACCTTTGGTAGACATGCTCCTTTCTGCATTGGCTACTGGCTGACGCCGAGACTTAACATGTGGCCAGTGGGCTGAGAGTGAGAGCTCTGAGTGCTCGCCCACAGATGGGTATCTCCGTCACCCCCTCCAGCGCCCAGCATCGTGGAAGAGGGGGTGGACAGGAGATATACATCAGCAATAACGGCGACAACAGAACAGGATGAGGAGGTGTGCTGTAAAACACGGCAGCCAGACAGGCACAGATGTTTGTGATCATGAGCACACAGTGACTTCGCAAACCTGCACAAGGCCTGCTCCAGACTGGCCTCGGAAACATTCAAGCCTCATGCCTCGCAGGGGAGGAGGAGGAGGAGAAGGAGAAAGAGGAGGAGAAGGGAGCGGGGCCACTGGCAGTTAATGGTTGCTGGAGAAGGGGTATCATCTTCTTAAGCGGTGTGACCAGCCGGGAGTGGCCTGTGCTCCAGCAAATAGCTCCCTCTCCATGCTTACCCAGGCCACCCTAAGCAACTCAGTGGATTAAAACAAAGTCATGAAAGTTGGAGACGACCAGCTGGGGAAAAAAGTGTTGGTTGGGGAACAGGGGGAGGGTAAGAGGGCAATGGAAGAGGGGATGTGCTCACAATACATTGTATTTATGATGGAAATTGTCAAAAAAAAATAGAGGAAAAAAATAAAGCTTTTGTTTTTTACTTTTAAGCAGCTCTGTTGATGGATGGTGGTGACCGTTACACAACAGCGTGAATGTATTTGTGCCACTAAGCTGTCCATCTAATTTTCTTATGTTTTCTAATAGCTCTCTGTACTTCTGACCTCTCAAAAACCTTTAAGTGTGTACAGAATTCCCAAGCCTGAAGATCCAAGGGCTGCTCTTTTGGTGAATGTGTGCACATACCTGAGGGCCTTATTACCTGTTTAACTCAAAGCTATCCTTTTTTGCTAAGTTTTTATGCTTAAAGGAATCACAGCCAAACTGAGCAAACAAGTCAGAAACAATACAGGCGTGATTCCTTCAAACTGCTTTGAAATAAGAGCATGTGGCACTCTCATGACAGTTACAATAGTCAAAGGCTTAAGGGAAATCTGAGAAGGAAAATTAACCATATACAATATGAGAGAGATAGGATTTGGCTCTGAGCCACAGACCCAAACTATCAAGACTTACCTGCATGTCATATGACCCATCGTGGTTATATGTTACAGCTATGACTACATCTTTATGGAACAGGGAAACATTGAAGAAAAAAAAAAAGAGAGAAAACATTATGTAACAATGGTGATGACAAAATTGTCCCTCTCAACTTTAAGTTAGTCAGCTATGCAAAGAAAAGGCAACATCTTAACTCCCGGGGATACAATGTTTTTTCCTGGCAAAGTCCGTGACTGGGTTCAGCACAGCTGGATTGGCAAAACTTTCTCTTTGGAAAATGGACTTTTAATAATTCACATATTTTCGCCTACACACAAAAGCTACAGTGACTGTGCAGAAAATGTAACCAACCATCTAGCAAAGAGAAGGCCTGCTTTGAGACTCAAATCTACCATCTGATTACCTCTGTGGCCTTGGCTAAGTCATTCTTTCTGTGTGCTTTCATTATCCAGCCATTAAATGGGTCTGGGAATGTAATAACTGAATAAATGTGAAAGTGGTTAAAAACTGTAATAGATCATAAGTATGTAAGAAATTGTCATGCTGTACATGAATATGGAATTGGGTGAAGGCTCTTCTTCAAGTTGGAAATCAAAAGGTATTTCCACATAGTACCTACAAGGCCCTGGGTTCAATCCCCAGCAACAAACATTGCTGTGACCAGAGTTATTCAAGTTAACACCATTTGAACTCTGGAAGTCCTGGCATCACCGAGATGTTTCCAACTTGGAATGTTTTTAATCCTGATCTTCTCCAGATCCTGCTTAGTTAGTTATGCCCTGAATGATACTGAAACCTTGACATGAATATTTTAGGCTCATTATTGTCCCTTCCTGTCTCACAATCCCCATACTGGCATGGCTACGGTCTCCTGCCATCCAGCCTGAAGCTCTTTAGTCTTGCCTTGTGCTATGTCTTCTATGTCCATGGGCAGCAGCTGGCTGCCAAGTTCTTTCCTTCCAAAACCTGTCTCTTCCTGATGCTCTACCTGACCTAGGCTGGCTGGCTCTGAACACCTTCTGAGCCCTCCCTGCTTTCCATCAACCCTTGCAGTTCCATATGCAAATTACTGTCCTGGTAATGAGGGCCCAGTGTCTCAGCATTGTTTTCTACCTACCTACCCATCTGCGCACGCGCGCGCACACGGGCACAAAAAACGATTTATTCTTCTCAATATCAATCAGCACAGCTGTTTTCAAAAGTTTTACACCGACTGGGTGGAAATTCTCCACTGTTTGTACTATAAACATGCTTTACATCTTTTTTTCCAGGAGAAAATGCCTTCAATTACACCAGATCATTTTTTTTTTAAATTACAAAAATTACAAAAAAAGTAAAAGTGTTTAAATGACATCAATGCAAGTGAATTATGGTAAAGATTTGATTGTAATTTCACAGATTTATATATATAAATATGCATATATGTTATGTTTTATATCTCCAGATATTTTTGTTTCCACCAGAGAATCTTGACCAGCTCATTACACACTTAATAAGGCATGGAAATTCCGTGGGTATAGTGTTATATAAGCATGCATTAAGTGGAGTATGGTGTCCAACCCAGGCTTGAATTATTTTTGTATGACCTTTGGAAAATTACTAGTATCTGAGCTTTGTCCTTGGCTAAAGGAGATTACTTGTTGACAACAAAGGTAGTATTACTAATAGCATGGATCCTGCTGGCCTGCTCTGAACAGTGCAAATAAGAACTATCTCTGGAAAATGTTTAACACTGTATCTAACGAGACATTCTCAGATTTTGGAGGCTGCCTTACAGATGACAGGAGTAAATGCTCCAGCCCAATGACAGTGGCTAACCACTTACACTGTGGGGTGGATGGGTATTTGCCAACTTCCTTGGAGATCACCCAGTGGGGTTCTAGTAATGCCCATCTAGGCTAACAGTGACATAGCAGTCACAGGGCAATCAGTTTGCGAAGAGCGCATTTGCTACAGAGGAATGCTGTCTATGACCTAAAGAGCCAAGAAGCTCCTGCTCCGCTCAGAGAAGGGGGTGACAGAGCTGGCAGCAAGCCGCTCCAGCCAGTAGGGATGCATCTACAGGAGCTGCCACAGTTCAAGGATACCTCACTTCCTCGTGTCCCGCATACTTCACCTAGTCGGGCTTCTCATGCAGACTGTCCTGGAGCAGAAGGGACAGTCACTGGCTCTCAGAGCATTCTGACCTACTGTGTCCTGCCTGGTCATGATTCCTTAACCATCTACTGGCCCAGGCGCTAGCATCTTCTAATTTAGTTAAAATGTCAGTCTCTATGTTGAGCCTTCTTAAACTAGTAAATAGTTAAGAAAACAAAAACAAGACCGCCTAACCGGAAAAGTGTTAGGGAAAAGCATGGAGTCAGTAATCAAAAGCCGTGGGCATCCATAATGCTCCACCCTGAGTGGCCTTCAGTAAATCACTCTACTTTCTGTGCATCAGCATCCACACATGACTCCCTCATTCCCCTCAGTAAGCTCTTGTGGAGATAAACACTCATAAGATGAGACATATACTAAATGATAGCTCTTCAGTGACCCAAGCCACCCGATCTCAAAGCACTGCCTGAACCTCTGTCTCCGGCAGTTCTGAACACTGTTTTCTTAGCTAAAAGCAATGTTCTCTGAGCAGGAAAACTGCAAGGGCAATACAAAGAACAAAGAGGAGAGAGACCTTGCCTCAAATCATACCCTGCTCATCTCACTAATTCTTTGACATGTCTCATTTCAGTTGTTTGCTAGGTATATGTCTTATGGCATATTTTCAGAATACTTAAAAGCACAGAAGTGGGGAGAAAATGTACACCACTACCCCATGACCCGGAGCCAATCAAAACTCACAGCTGACCGAGCAAGACCAGGCTGAAAAAGCTGTTTGGTTTGATGTGCTGTGTTCCTACGCTCAGAATCTCTCTCGTAATGAAATATTACTCACCACTTTTGCCACTTCTCAGAGTCATGTTTCTGGTGTAAGAGAAATTCAGTCTTCTCCCACTGCTGAATGAAAACGGAGAGAAGTGATCTAGAAAAAATTTAAAATACAACAACAAAATTACAAGTATCAAGCCCCCCCAAAGTGTAGACTTTACAAAAGTGCACAGAAATGATGGGTCCTCGGTCGGCCGCTCAGGCATGTATCCCGTTGTGGATACTCTCCCTTATGTCTCAGAGACGTTTATATGGGAAGTTCCAGCTTCTCTGGAGGACTGAGTGTCTGTAATCAGCTCTGGTCCTCTGTGACACAGAGCTCCCATCGTGCCCCAGCCTCGACCACTCACTGTTTCCCTTTCACTGTGTCTCTGTGTCACTGGTCCAGCTCTCTGTGCCGAGGCACACACACTCTGCTGGCTACAACCCAGGGATTGTGGTGTGATTAAGCTGAATCCATTTAGTGTGAAGCCTGTGATTGTGATAGTTATAAATTTGAAGAGCAAAGGAACAACGTGAGAAGAGAGCACACAAATGTAAAGACAGAGTTGCGTTCTTTAAGCTTTCAATAGAACGATCTCGAACAAATCTAAAAACCAAAGATGCTACCAATTGAATCCTATAGGAGGCATGAACATATCATATCCTGGGGCGAAAGAGATGGTTTAGTAGTTAACAGCAGTAGCTGCCCTTCCAAAGGGCCAAGTTCAATTCCCAGAAACATGGAGGTTTACAACCATCCATAGGTCCAATCCTAGGGTATCTGATGCCCTCTTCTGGCCTCTACGAGTACTACATATAAACCACCAATACATATAAAATAAACCAAAAATGAAAAATTAATATAATAGTACTAATAAAAGATAAATAGTGTGCACTTGTGATAGATGAAGAGTTCTTTTCCACACAGAAAAACGCCTGCAGAATCAGCCACTGGAAGCTGAAAAGGCAAGAATGACACGCACACAGAGAAGCACGATTCTTGCTGACTCAGAGAACACAGCGAGGGAAGAAAGGAGTGCTCTGTACCTTGCGTGTGAAGTCCGAAGGCGCTGGTCATATCTTTCTCTTTGAGGATGAGCCCCAGAGCTGCCTGGCACACAGACTCCTTGTCTACGGTGCTGTGAGTGGGCAGCAGCTCCCTGTGGTGTTGCGGGATAAAGTCAGTGTGTACATTCCCAGCTTCAAACTCTGGGTGGCCAGAGAGCCGGAGCAGGAAGTCCACGTTGGTGCGCAGGCCGACAATCTGGGAGGAGAAGCAAAGCCAGGTTCCGCTGACTTCAGAGAACAACATATTCAGGAAAGTGTCTGCTCTGTGACCAGCTAAGGGGTCATGTGCAGAAAGGCCACACTCAGGGTCGCTGCATAGGTTATCACACATCTGGACGCACACTTCAAAATGTAGATGAACAAGAGAACCCAGATGCATGATGTGGTATAGCAGGAAGGCTTAACTGTCTCATGTTAGGAAAACGATGAATGTTAAGAAAACAGATAGGAAATTTATTTGCAAGAGACCAAAGATTGTTAGTTAGAACATTCCATAAAATAGGGTGACTGCAAATGGAGGCAGGATTGTGATATGGGAGGAGGAACAAGAACAAACGGCCTGAAAGGAACTTCCTTCCAACACTAAAATCCAAAGTTTATTCATGGATTTAAAAAAAAAACAAAAAACAAAAAGGAATAACACAATCTGCAATTCACCTCAAAATAAATAAATAAATAAAGGATTAAAGATAAAGGTAACTATGGCCTTGGGTCATGAATTCATTCTCTCGCTCACCCAGTCCTTATTTTATTTTACTGAGCAGGTTTAGGTGCTAGGCTCTGACACAGGCTTGAGGGATAGCAAGAGGCAAAACAGATGCAGGCCCTGCCTTCATAAGGCCCAGACTGAGGCTGACCACGGTGACAGAGAACATCAAAGCGTCCCGCTCTAAACGGAACACCAGGAAGTGGACCCTGAGGAGGTGAGCAGGACTGAGGATGTTTAGCACACAGTATGTGGTAAGGATTCTCTAAAGGAGAAACAAGAGCCCTTCTCTGCGCTGGTGCACCGAACGATAGCAGCATGATCACAGTGCTGAGAGCCATAGAAACCAGGGATTTTACACAGATTAATAACACAACAATTTCAAATCATTCAGCATATTTGGCAAATAAACTCTGCCAAATGCATGAAAATGAAGATGATAATGATGATTTGGAAGAAAACTGATTCAGCTCACCCCTAGAGTTGGCTTTACTTATAGAAGACTAGGATTTCACTGAAATGCAGTACTGACATTAGTGGTTTGTTTTTTTTTTTTTCCTTCATTTTCCAACTGAAACAAAGAAGTGCTCAAAGCCTGCACTCGCCGATGTTTGGGGACTTGCCCTGTGCAGAACTGTTTCATGTGTGACATACAGGAAGGCAGGCATGAGGTGCCCACACCAGGCCTCTGGCCTCGGCTCACTCACGTTGTACTGTTGAAGGCTGTACCTCAGTTTCGACAGGGCTGACGGGCGATCTGGGGCCCACACAACGAGCTTTGCAATCATGGGGTCGTAATGAACCGAGACTTCATCTCCTGGGACAGAAAAACATTGTAACCTGTTAATGCCAGAACTCTGGGGAATGAAGCAGGGCCGAGCAAGATATTCTTCCTGTCATCCCATGCCCAGTCTTCACCAATTCCTGCGTGGCAGGTGCGCTGAGCAGAGTTTTACTTTCAAGGAAACTGAGGCTCAGAGGATTTAAAAACTTGTTCAAAATCTAACAAGGATTAATCATTGACAGTGCCAGGCTTTACCATGTGACGCAGTGACACACAGGCTGGCTTTCTTCATCCGGTCTTCTTTTTCTTTCTCTCTTTGGAGGTCAAGGCAAAGTCCTACCCTCTCATATTGAACTTATTTCCACTCCGAGCTTCCAAGCCTTCAGTTCCCTGGGCCCACAGGGCACCAGAGAAACCTGGATGTTGTCTTAGGATCTACTCATGCACACTGAGCACATTTACACCAACCCACCCAATCCCACAAAGTAATCAAATACATAAACTGTAAAACAAGAACACATAACGATAATGCGGTTAAAGTCTGGGCATGGTGGGGAGATCCATAATTCTAGCTCATTGGCAAGGAAAGGCAAGGGTACACACTTGAGCCCTGGAGTTTAATTCCGGTCTGGGCAATGCCGTATGTCCTCATCTTAGAGAAGAGTTTAATCGGAGGGATAGCTTTGACCTTATTTAATGTTACCTTGCCGTACTCCAGTTTCGATCCTTGTAGACATGTCTGCCTGAGGGGTAGAGAGGTGGACCAATGGCCCGGCCCCGGGCATGAAGTTATTGTCAGGATCTTCCGCATATATTCTAGCCTCAAAGGCGTGGCCCCGCACAGGGATTTCTTCCTGCCTCAAAGGAATCTTCTCTCCCGCTGCAATCTGGTAAGAAAACAGTGCTTCTTGTGAAAATGCATCTTTAAGAGTTGCTAAAGGACCTACAGGGCAATGCTTGTGGCTCATACATACCCCGTGGAAAACGGACATCTGCATTCTGAATGGCAGTCAACAAAAATGGTGACTGTCCACCCCTTTGAGAAAAACAGGGTCAGCTCGGGGATAATCTATTCATTATGACGGGTCCTGGAGTTTTAAGTGGAGAAAGCCCATTAGACGGCTAATTTCTAAAAACTGGTATGTAATACCATGAAAACTAACTTCCTTACTGCTAAGATACTGTTTCAGTTGCAATATAAAACTCAGTTCCTCACTCATCTTTATAAACACTTGGCATTTAGAATTACATTTACACCCATGAAAAAGGCTGTGAACAGATTAGCTATACTGTCATTTTCACCACCGTGTGAGTGACAGAGTAAGGCAGAAGGAAGAACTCAGGTGTCTGAGTGACCCCAGACCATAAGCTGTGATCATTCATTCTTACTAAATACTTGTCATTTCACTCCTCAGTTAGTATGACTTAGAAAAAACTAATGCAGAATATGTGGCCACTTCCTCCCTCTCTTCAAATTTTATCGAAAGATAAAAACAAAACAAAACAAACAAACAAACAAAAATAACCAAAAAAAAAAAAAAAACCCCACAGAAAAGCAATCTAAACACAGGAGAAAAGATTACAGGTAACTTCATATGACTCTGGACTGAAAAGGAAAAGAGACAAGCTCATTCCTCAGAACCTGCAAACAGGAAGGGTCAGGAACACAGTACAGAACCAGAGAGGAAATAACTACATTCAGTGTGTTTGTGGTTTCAGACCACAGTCTCTGTATCCATACTGACTGGGTTTAGTTTATCTCTACACTCATCCTGACCAGAGAAACTTCTCGAGCTTCTTACAGTCAGAGCCTGGCCACAGTAAGCACCACGGAAGTGTTTCCTAGTATCCTTTTCATTGCTATGTTTCAAAATGAAGCTTTTCTACTTACTCATAGAGTTCTTACTGTCTTCTTATACAAAAGAAAAAAGTGTTAGCCATACAACCCATGTTCTAAGACATATTTTTATCACACAAACTGTTTTCAAACTGCCTTATCTTTACTGGCTTTTTTTTTTTTTTCTTCTCCTTTTATTTTTTTTCTTTCTGAGACTGGCTTCCATCCAAGTCCAAGACAGACTGAGCTCAGCTGTCTGAACCAGAGAACCCCATTTTTAAGAAGTCTTTTTGAGCAGTGGGCTGTGGTGTGGCATAGCTTTAATCCCAGCACCTGGGAGGCAGAGGCAGGTGGATCTCTGTGAGTTTGAGGCCAGCCTGGTCTACAGAGAGAGTTCCAGCATGGCCATGATCCAGTCCACCTGCCTGCAGCCCAGGGCCTGAGGGGAGGTGAAGTTAATTGACAAGTCTGTGCTCCGAAAGTGCCAATAATATTGCAGCCTCAGATGCAGCTTTTTTAACCTTTCATTTTCCTGTCCTCATCCCAAACCACAGAAGTGAGTCACACCCAAAGCAGCGTAAAAGGAATCCAGAACGTGCTGTGTTCTCCACCCTGACCCTGTTTCTGGGGGTGCTGGGCAAGCTCTCCAGCACGAAGCGACACCCACAGCCTACCACTGCTGTTGCTCACCCTGAACTGCCACTCCACCAGGTCAGTTCCGGTGATCATCTCAGTGACGGGGTGTTCTACCTGCAGCCTCGTATTCATCTCCATGAAGTAGAAGTTGTGCTGTGAGTCCATAATGAATTCCACGGTTCCTGAAAGATAACGTAGAGTGGACGCACTTCAGCAGCGTACGATCAGCAGCACACTGAGATTGTCGATAAGGGGAGCTGGAAAGAGGTCAGCAGCTAAGAAGAGCACCAGACCTCCTCCACAGCTGTAGTTCCCAGCACCCACACATGGGGACTAACAGACATCTGATGCCCTCTTCTGGCCTCTATAGAAATGGCACACAGCCATACATGCAGGCCATGGGGGGGGGGGGGAATTTAGGGTTTAAAAAATACTTTCTATGATGCAGCACATTGAGTTTTACTGCTGAGGACTTCATTTATGGAACATAATTTGCATTTCATGAAGAAAACACCACATTTCTCAGCAGCAAATGAGTCTCAGTTTAGATTAGAGAACTGTATGAAAGGTAGCAACAGAAAATATCTTTGGAATCCTGAGCAAATGCTAAACCCAAATTATACACCAGTGGTACCCGTTGTAGTAATGATGGCATATTTGGACTGTGAGTTACTGTTCCAGCACACCTACCCCAGAAGCCTCACGCTGACGGCTCACCTCACTTGAACTCTGGATAAAGACGTAACTTTCCTCCCAGATTACTGTGGGTCCAGCAAGTTCTCTCTTGAAATACTCATGAGGGCTGGGGCTATAGCTGTCTAGTAATTTGTTATCTCAGGCACCCTGGGCCCTAAGTTTGACCTTCAGTATTGCTCCCCACCCGAAATAAGAAAAGCCCTTCGGTTAGGAACACACTGAAAGCCCTTTTCAGCTGTTCAGTGTCTAAGCTATATGCTGATACCAAGCCTACTGGTAGTGTGCTAAGAGCTGTAACGCTTTTCTAGTCGTGCTGGGGATGGATCCCAGGCCCCACTGAAGGCAAACATCCTTTAGTTTTATTAGGCTTAATTTTACACAATACTTTGATTATTTGAAGTGTAGGTGAGCTGATTTTGTCAAATGACTACAATCATATCAGCCTTGTAAGAAATGTCTGTCTATATAAAGGAAGACCATCAGAAAATAAGTAGGTGAAAGTACAATGAAACTCTTAATTCATTTGCTTTAATTGCTAGTTGATTTAGCAAACAGCTTAATATAACACAAAACAGTGAATATGATTATGTGTGTCTTCATATATATTCTTATGTAGAAATAAAGGGCATGACAACAATATCAGAAGGGACAAGAGGGATATATTAGAGATACCTAATTATTATTATTATAAAGTACCTATGCTTATGACATATGATAAGACTTTTAACATTTTTAAAATTTTTTATTCATTCATTCATTCATTTATTATTGTGTGTGTCTCTATGAGCGAAGACACATATATGACATGGTGCACATGTGGAGGTCAGAGAACAGCTTTTGGGAGTCAGTTCTCTCCTTCCGGTTCTGGTGGTTGATCTCAGATGGTCAGGCTTGTATGACAAGTGCATCTCACTGGCCCAAGACTGCCATATGAATGTGGTAGGATTAATCTGAATACATAGTGTGAGTCTTTTACTACCAGCTGATATGTTAAAGAATCACATAAAATGCTCAATTAAAACAATGAAAGTAACAGAGCTGAGCAGGGAAAAAAAACAAGAAAGAAAGAGAATGAGTGAAAGACAAAAATAAGAATGAAGAACAAAGGGAACAAATGGAAAACAATCAAAAACATAGTAGACATTATTTGAACTACTGCAGCAATCATTTTACATTTCAATAGTCCCATACCAAATAAAAGGCAGAAACTGTGTTAAGATAATAAAAAAGACCCAACTGTATATTGTCTACAAGAAACTCATCTTTAATTTAAAAAATTAACTGATTTAAAGTAAAAAGTGTAGAAGATACTGCATACAAACAATAAAGCAAGTAGGCTATTTCAGATGGATCATATTGCAGAGTAAGGAATGTTATCATGGATGAATAATAATATAAAGAAAACAATATAAAAATGGTAAAGGGGTCAATACTGCAAAATATATATCAATATCAAATACCTAACAATATCAAAAGACATGTGGCAAAAACTGAAAACAAGGAGAAATAGGTGAATTCATCACAGTAGTTGAAAAACAATAATGTTCTATTAGATTGGGCAGATCCAGCAGGTAGATAATTTGCAAGGATATACATTAACTCCATCAATCAACTAGATAAATTGTTAGCTATGAACCACAACAGGAGAATATCTTCTCAAACTTGCAATGATTAGTCGCCTAGAATCATCGAGATCACCTAAAGGAATCCTGTTCTGGGCCACAGATGACCTCCTGATCAATGAGAAACAGAAATGAGACTAGAAACATGTGATCAGCCACTTGTCTCAGGAATAGAAGCAAAGAAACCAGGGAAGAGAGATTCTTGAAGCTGTGACTATGGGAAGGTGATCAATTTAGTTTCAAGCAGATACTTGACAAAACCCAGGCACACTGGAGAGCAAAGGACGAGAAGAGAGCTTTAGGCAAACACACCACAGTGCATCCCAGGGTAGGGTAAAGGTAAAACTGAAGGACAGACCAAGAAAGCCCAGTTAGGACAGGCTGCAGCACGGGGAAGAAGGGCAGTCTACACACACATAAGACACGCGACAGGACATTCCTTAGTGCGGCATGATGAGGGCTGTGTTGAGAATTATCTTGTCTGAGCTTGCTGGTTTGGGAGTCAAAGGTTCTAACAGTTTTCAAGCATCCACAGCCAAGGCTATCCGTATGCACTGGCTTCCATAGTGTCTCCACTCTTGGTAGATCTACAGAGAAGGCAGGTGGCGTGGGCTCCAACACAAAATGCACTGCACTGAACTCTACTAACCACGAGCAAAAGAAGCTAAATGACAGCAAGAAATAATCTGCAATTAAAGGCAACACTACACAGATGCATCTGTCAACGGGGATTGTCTCCACATAAACATGTAAGGATGTTCCACCTTCCCATATGTGAAATCTCAACATAGAAACACAAGAGATATGAGCCAGCAAACCAACAGGACTCCTCAAAAGTTAACACCCTAGAAAAGGACTCCAGAGACACTGCAGAGGATGATGTGCCCCAAAATCTCAAATGATTCATCTTAAAATCACCACCAAATTCACATGAGTAGCTGGAAAAGTTAAAGAACACATTATGGAGCATGAAAAAAAAATAATTCACAAAAAGAGATTCTGAAAAAGAACCAGAAATCTTGCAAATGAAAATTCAGTAAGTAAACAAACAACAACCACAAAAAGCTACAGAGTGGGGGCTGGAGAAATGGCTCAGTGGTTAGGAGTGCTGACTCTTTTACCAGAGGACCCGGGTTTCAGTTTCAGCACTCACATGCTGGTTCACAACTGCCATTAACTCCAGGGCCCTCTTCTGGCCTCTGAGGGCACCAGGCGTGCATGTATGTCTATGTACCACATCCTATAGCTAAAATAAATAAATAATTTATAAAAATCTCACACACACACACATACAGGCTTGAAGGTGCTCGCTCACCTGTAATGTCAGCATCAGAGAGGCTGAGGGAGAAGGATCACCACATTCGACCTGAGCTACACCATGAGACTCTTTCTCAAAAACGAATACAAACAAGCACACAAACTGATGATCCAAAGAATCATCATCAGTAGATGCGATCAAGTGAAAGAAAGACAACTAGGACTTGAAGACCAAGTCGATGGATTAAAACAGACTATAATAAAGAAAACTGTAAGACGGCACTGACCATGCAGGGCCTCTGTGGCCCCAGGGAAAGGGCACACAATAACGAAGGAGCCATGATATAGGTGAATGCTGTAGAAAAAAATGTGCGCAGTGAAACAACAGCAGAACGTCTCAAGTCTTGGGAAACCCAGACATCCAGGTACAGGGGGTTCTGTGAACTCCATCAGACATGACCAGAAAGGAACCTCTCTCTACATGTTCATTAAACTGCCAGAGCACAGACAACCTCAAAACAGCGAGAATGAGAAGTACCACATCAGCCATGAAGGAAATCCCACCAGGATAAGAGACTTCTTCACAGAAGCTCCGACAGCAAGGAGGGTATGGAATGCTGCATTTATGTATGTATGCATGTATGTTTGTATGTACATATGTATGTATGTATTTTTAACAAGGTTTCTCTATGTAGCCCTGGCTGTTTGGAACTCTGTAGACCAGACTGGCCTCAAACTCAGAGAGATCCACCTGCCTCTGCCTCCCAAGTGCTGGGGTTACAGGCCTGTGCCACCATGGCAGCTACGGAATGCTGTATTTTAAACTCTGAGAGAAAATAAACTGGCAATGGAGAGTCCTATCCAGAAAAACTATCGTTCAGAAATGAAAGAGAAATAAAGGCAGGCCAATACAGGCATAAGCTAAAGACACACATAGTTGATAACTCAGTATTATAATAGATCTATCTATCTATTTACCTATTTATCTATTTATTTAGTCATTTATTTGAGACACGATCTCTCTACGTAACTCTGGCTGTCTGGGAACTCACTTTGTAGACCAGGCTGGCCTCAAACTCACAGAGCTCTGCCTGCCTCCGCCTCCTTAGTGCTGAGATGAAAAACGTGTATACCACTATGACTGGCTTTACAGAAGATTCTTAAATGAATCCGTGTCCAAAGGTGGAAGCAACATTAACAAGCTTGAGAACAGGCGAAAGAAGGAAATTCAATTAGACAAATAGTCAAGCAAGTGAGAATTGGGTAAGATTCAGACACCGTTAACTCATTAAACCAGAAACTCCTAATAATAACAAAGCAGAAAGACATGAACACAGGATACTGAGAACAGCCAGAAGAAAACAACAAAAATGACAAGAACTGTTACATATTACTTGCAATAACCCTGAACATGAATTATTTTAATTCATCAATGAAAAGATTTAGAGTATCTGAGTGAATTAAAAACAAGAACCACCAATTTGCTGCCTCAAGAAACTCAAGCATCAACAAAAACATACATGGACTAAGAGTGAGAGGGTAGAAAATGGAAGTATGAGGAAATGGAATCAGAAAGCATGCAGGAACAGCTATGCTCATATTGGATAAATAGGCTTCACACAAAAATGCTCAAGAAGGATAAAGGTCATCAAGAAAAGGGACAATCCACTGTGAAAACATAAAACTGTAAACACACATGCATCAAATATAAAACAACCATTTAAAAATAAATGTGACAGAAAAGTGTCCTTGCGGTATGGTCAAGCATCTTTTGGGTACATGCCATGAGTGGCATAGTTAAGTAGAGCTATTCCCAATTTTCTGAGAGACCACCAAAATTGTACAAAGTGGTTGTACAAGTTTGCACTCCCACCAGCAATAGAGGAAGGAATGTTCCCCTTTCTCCACAACCTCACCAGCATACGCTGTCACTTGAGTTTTTGATCTTAGCCATTCTAACAGGTATGAGATAAAATCTCAGAGTCGTTTTGATTTGCATTTCCCTGATGACTAAGGATGAGCTATGAAAAACAAGGAAATCAAGAAATTTGCAGGCAAATGGAATGAACTAGAAAAGATCATCCTGAGTGAGATAACCCATAAGCAGGAAGACATACATGGTATGTAGTCACTTAAAAGCAGATATTAGCCATATAATGTAGGATAAACATGCTACAGTTCACAGACCCAAAGAAGCTAAGTAACAAGGAGGGCCCAAGGGACTTTCACTCAGATGGGGAAACAGAATAGACAGCGGAAGTGGATGAAGACAGGGAGAGGGTGTGGGGAAGAAAACGAGGGGGTGGGCCAATGACAAGTGTAAAGGAAGTGAGGGGCTTGGAGAGAAAAGAGAAACCGAGTGTGGGGGCATCTCTGAGACACGCTGGAGACCTGAGACAGGGTAGGCTCCAGGGAGGATAGGGGATGACTCCAGCTGAGATTCCTAGCAGCAGGGGACATGGAGATTGAGAAAGCTGCCTTCTAACCAGGCAGAACCTATAGTGGTAGGAGGGGAACATCAATCCACCTATAAACGCTGCTACCCAAAATTTACCTGCCTACAAGATGTGCAGACATAAAGACAGAACAGAGACAGAGGGACTATCTAACTCATGCCTGGCCCAACCTGAGACCCACCCATGGGAAAGAGCCAACCCCTGACACCATTAAGAACACTCTGCTATGTTTACAGACAGGAGCCTAGCATAGCCATCTTCTGAGAGGTCCCACCCAGCAGCTGATCGAATCAGATGCTGAGACTCACAGCCAAGCATTAGGCAGAGCCCAGGAGGTCCTCTGGAAGAGTTGGGGGTGGAGGCTGGGGATGACAGAAAGACCCCGAGGGGGCATGAATTTCATGAGGACCAACAGAGTCAACTAACTGAGGCTCATGGGAGCTTTTGGACATGGAAACACTAACCAAGGAGCATGCATGGACTGGGCATGGGCCCCCCTGGACATGGGTGGGCAGTTTGATCTTCATGTGGGTCCCCTAGTGGGTGCTGTCTATGACATGGACTCTTGCCTGCTTTCAATCACTTCCCCATAACAGGCTGCCTTACTTGGCCTCGGTTGATGAGGAGCTCAGTACTGATGCAACTTTATGTGCTGGGGTGGGTTGGGAGGCTCTGCTTTTCTAAGGAAAAGGGGAGCAGGGATAGGGGGAAGAGAGTGGAAGGGAGAGACCGGGAGGAGAGCAGAAAGGCAGCTATGATCAGTACATAAACTGAATATATAAATTATGAACAAACAAATAAAGGATGCAGGATGAGCGAGCCAGTCAATTACGTTCTCACATGACCTGAAAGTAGGACACGTAGGGAGGGGGAAGGAATTTAAGGAGGGGAAGAAGAAGGAAAGAGATAACTAAAGGGAAGGGTGAACACTCAAAAGCAGTAAATGTGGGAATGTCACAATGAAAACCCACTGATTTGTATAATATGCATTAATAGTTTTAACAATAAAAACAGCATCAATGGTGTCTGCTCTCAGAAGACAATGGTACTAACTAGAAACCAATATCAGAAATACACACAAAAAAGGAAAACTTTGATATTTTCTATTAAATGAAAATACAATTGAAATGAAGGGATGTAACACAGAAAATGCCCATGAATTTATAGCTGCAAACATATAAGAAAGGATGGAAAAAATACATCAAATTAGGTCCAGTAATACAGTAATATAAGTCAAACAATATAAATTACAGCAGAGGGTTAAGTGATGGTTCAGAGGTCTTGCTGCCAAGCCTGAAGCCCTGAGTTCAATCCCTGGAAATCACATGGTGGAAGGAGAAATCTGACTTTCAAGAGTCATCCCGAAATCCTCTTGTGCACGGTGACACACCTGCGTGCGTGAGCAGATTACAACTATCCACTTGCCTATGCTTACTGTAGCATTATTCCCAATAAATAGCAAAGCTATGGAGTCAAATGAGTGGACAAAGATAAGAGTGAGGCTGGAAAGCACATTTTTATAGGTCAATCGATTAGACTGGCTAATTAAAAAATATCCCCCCAAAAGGTACACACACACACACACACACACACACACACACACACACACACGCAGAGCATAAGTAACTATAAAAACAAAAATCTTAAAAAATTATAGCAAAGTTGGTGTGGTGGTGCATGCCTATGATTCCAGCACTCGGGGAGGCAGAAGCAGGTGGATCTCTTAGAGTTCAAGGCTAGTCTGGTCTACAAAGTGAGTCCGGAACAGCCAAGGCGACACAGAGAAACCCTATCTCAAAAAGCAAAACAAAACAAAACAAAAAATGAAAGAAAGAAAGAAAGAAAGAAAGAAAGAAAGAAAGAAAGAAAGAAAGAAAGAAAGAAAGAAAGAAAGGGAGGGAGGGAGGGAGGGAGGGAGGGAAGGAGGGAGGGAGGGAGGGAGGGAGGGAGGGAGGGAGGGAGGGAGGAAAAAAAACAAAAAAACTTATAGCGGGCTGGGCATATTTGGCAAATGCATTGAATTCTAGCACCTGGAGGCAGTCGGAGGCAGGCACAGGTTTGTGTGTTCCAGGCAAGCCAAAGCTACATAGCAAAACCTTGTCTAAATATATAAATAATAAAAAATAATATAGATACAGAAATCAGTGAAATTATAAACTCAATAGAGAAAAATGGAAAACAAAAACAGTTTCTTGGTCAAAGAATTTTTTGACCAGGCTGATAGAACAGAAGACCACAGAGGACAATGTCAGAAATGGAAGAACTTAAGCACAGGTCTCGGGACAATTAAAGGGAAAACTTTGTCTTTTCCGTATGGTGCTAGGGATTGAGTGCAGAGCCTTCCATGTGGGAGACATCTACTTTTTCCCACTGATCCGCACTGCCAGACCTAAAGAAATATTACCAATAAGTCTTTGCTCATGAACTCAATAATTCAGATGAAACAGCCCAATTCCTCAGAAGGCACAATAGGCCATCGCACAAGCAACTGACAATGTGGACAGTCTCTTTCTCTGTCACATTTTCTCTCTCCCCCAATTCCAGGGGATCAGCATTCTCTGCTGGCCTCTGTAAGCACCAGACGCACACAATGTACACACATACATGCAGGCAAAATACTCACATCCATAAAAATAAGTCTTAGGAAAATGTAAAAACAACAACAACAAAAAAAAAAAAAACCACACACACACACAAAAACCCTGAATCAGTTGTTGAGTTAACAATACAGGAGAACAGCAAAATTGGAGGAGTAACAATACTCAGCTTTAAGACTTACTATAAAAGCTGCAGTTGAACTAAGAGTGTAAAGTATCGCTACTGAGCAGATGAACAAATCGAAGGACTAGAAAAGCAAGCCTAGCTGTAGGCAAAGGGGTACAGGCAATACAATGGCCCAAAATCTTTCTGTATTGTTGAGTTGATATTTGGGGCCCTTTGCTTCTTAATATAAACTTTAGAATCAGCTTATTGATATTCACGAAACAACTTGCTGAGAAAACAGTACTGGAACAAAAACACTGAGAAGGAAAACAAAAAAATCTGGACACAGATTTTATATTTTCACAAGCATCAACTCAAAACAGATAATATGTCTAAACAGAAACTTCAAAACTACAGCCCTAGAAAAAAACATGAAAAAGCATCTAGATGAACTCGAGTGTAGAAATGACATGTGCACACACTAAAGGCGTAGCCCATAGAAAAGTTGACGGAGTAGATTTAATCAAAATTAAAAACATCTACTCTTCATAAGATTTTAGGCATAAAAGTGAGAGGACATGCTGCAGATTGCAAATCTGGCCTTCTGTTCAGCTTCTAAAAACTGCTCTTAAAGACTTTTGGGTGTATCTCTGTGGTAAAGCTCTTGCCTCCATATGTGAGGCCTTAGCTTCAGTCCTAAGCTCTGTAAACAAATAAAACCAAAAACTGTGCTCTAAAAATAAAGTTTAATCATTTTAAAAGAAAAAAAAAAGCAACAATTGATTCATCTTATCTTAAAATAGAATAGGGAGTAACAAAGTTCCTCATATATGACTGGGCTAAGTACTGCTTAAAAAAATGTTTGTTTCTTAAAAGTCCATTTCCTACTGTAGACATCCAGGGAGCCTAGCTTATGTCCCTCTTATCTCCCGAAACAAATGCGGTTTTTACAAGGAGGTGTTAACATACCTGCGCCCACATACTTGACAGCCTGCGCAGCTCTGACTGCGGCCTCGCCCAGCCTTCTTCTTACTTCTGGATTAATCCCCGGCTACGGGCGACATTCAAGACAATTTCCATTAGTGCGTGGTCTCACCATACATTTCCACCAGAATGAAACACCATTAAAATGTACATTAGATAATAATGCATATTAAGTAATGGCATTAAAAGGATAATATACAATTTGTCACTACACCACCGTTGAGTGCTTCTGCTAGTACGTCTATGAACTACAGGTATTACTCCATTCCAGTACCTATCTTTATCCTTCGCACTTTCATTACAACTTCCATAACTACGTAAAGGAAGACAAGTACTGAGCTGGAGACATGGACAGCAGAGTGTGTACTGCTCTCACAGAGAGCTACTTTGATGCCCAGCACCATTATCAGGCAGCTCAACCTGTAGGGAAACCAAAGGGAATCTGATGCCTCTTCCCCAGGCACTGTTCACAGCAATACTCCACACACAGACACCTAAATAATCTCTGCTTCAACATTATAAGCCTTACTGATGTTGTTGACATCCACTTCAAACATCTAATATATTCTGCAACAAAAAAATTCTATTTTGAATAGTGTAAGAACACTGGTTAACTAGAAACCTCAGGGCCCTGATGTAAGCCCTAAAGGAATATAACCCCAAAATAGGTAGCCCTGGCTCTGACCCTCCTAAGCAACTTGGACCAACCAAGAGATGGGAACAATATTAAGGCGAAGTTGTCAAACAGTGACTCCATTTTCTCCATAATGTAACTATTGGGTAAGAAGATGACTAAAGTACTTAAGGAAATGCTGAAACAGTGGTTAAAACAAGAGTCTTCTCTATGAAAAAACAAACAAACAAACCAAAAACTAGCCAGATAATTCCATTTCAGTCATGTAGTTAATTACAGCTTAAAACATGTGCTCTAACCTCACTGTCCAATTGCTAACTCTTAGCCAGATACTTACACCAAGGTAGACCGTCCTAGACAGTGTCTAGAAGGGACATGGCTCATCTTGCCCCAGAACAATATCCCATCCCTACCTACCCCCACCCCACATCCTCAGTTCTGCATCAAAGTCTTATCACTATGTTACTATTCGGATATTAGGGATGGAAGACATTAGCTTCATGAATCAGATGTGAAAATGTGACGGGAGAAGGTTCACATTCGAGAGAACCTCAGAAACATCCTTTCAGCTTCCTTACCGCCGGGGCCTCTTCAATGATCTTCTGATGCCGTCTCTGCACACTACAGTCCCTTTCAAACAAGTACACTGCGTTGCCGTGGTGGTCACCAAACACCTGGACTTCCACGTGCCTATTTCAAAAAGACAGACATTTCATATACTTCCTTAAAGATCAAGAGATTTCACATTTACCGTCCTAAACTGTTGTCCAAAATGACCAAGATTCCTCCATTTTCTTTGAGAAAAATATGATCTTCTGAACTCCATATTGAGGTGATAATTTAGAAACAGACACAATCTTATAAAATCTGAGTTGAAAGGTTTCCATTTGTATGATAAACACTAGCAAAACAAATTTATGTACCTGAAGTGACTGGTAGATAAGAAGAGTGAAAACACAGGAGACCCCCAAATAGGAGTTAATCACAAAGTAAAAATTATCAAAAACTGATAAATTTGTGTACAAAAATTAATTACAAACTATAGTTCATAAGAAGGCCAACATAACTTAACCAGCTTTAATAAAACAACAACAACAAAAACCTTTTAGTCAGATTTTATAAACAATGGATAACTGAAATCAAAATGTCTTATCTATAAAGGAGCTAAGAAATAAGTCAAATAAAGAAAAACATAAATCATTAGTATTTCAAGAGCATGCTAACATTAGACCATGAAAAAAAACTAAAAAGGCACTTTAACATAAGCTAGTAAAATTATGGTAAGTCATACTGAGAGCAGACATACAAAATATCTAGAAAAATGAGGCTCGCACACGCCACTGCCCAGGGCTAGTGAAGTCACGGTCTTGGAGAACAACCTACAAGCCCCACTTGCTACACTAGCATGACCCTAACACCAGTGTAGCCATCTGCCTTTACAGCCACAGACAGTGGCGTCCTCACCCTTCAGAGGAAACGTCTCTTTGCAGATGGAGACCACTACGGAAAACCTCAACCAAGCAAAAGGCAGACTTGTGGAACCCAGTCCCAGTGACTCCATCTATGGAGCACACATGCCAGCCCTGGGGAGGCACAGATAGGAGGGACCATCACGAGTTCAAGTGCTCTGCGTAATGGGCTGCAGGTCAGCACGGTAGCCAGGGCTACAGGGTGAGGCCCTGTCTCCAATAAGCAATACTTCCTGTACTGAGTCATACTCACTGGGATATCCAGAAAGGGCTCCTATGATTATCACGTAAAAGGATGCTGACCTGGATGACTTGTCCGTTTTCTTTTGAAAGGTATTACCAAAGGAAACATTTCGAACCATCTTCATTTCTGTCTTACTTCCCACTAATAAGAAGCATACGCTGTGCTCTCCTAATTACTGATCTGTTTTGAATTGATTTGATTTTTTAACTATCAAACTGCAATTAATAAATTTCATTTATTGTGTCATGCTCAGGTATAGTTCTATTATTTTTTTTAAAGATAAACTTATTTCTGTTTTATGTGTACTGGTGTTTTACCTGTATGTATGTCTATGCAGCAGACGCATGCCTGGTACCTGGCCTATAGAGGCCAGAAGAGGGCCTTGGATCCCTGGAACTGGAGTTACAGATGGTTGTGAGCTGCCATGTGGGTGTAGGGAATTAAACTCGGGTCCTCTGCAGGAGCATCAAGTGCTCTTACCTGCTGAGATATCTCTCCAGACCCCAGTTCCACCTTTTAAAAGGTGGAAAACAAAACCAAAAACAAGTCAGGGCCCTAAGAGAACATAATGTTAAGAAAAAAAAAAAAAAAGAAAAGAGTCCGTTCCGGACTTTCTTTTAAGGAAAGATCTTAGTGTTTCAACTTCAATGCTTGCAAGATAAAGCCTTTCTATCCATGGTTCACAAATGAATTGTTCTTTCCACTTGTCTAAAAGGTTTTTTTATATCTAGGACGTGGGAAAGTTTACAATAATTATCTTATTTTTAAAAAGGGAAAAAGCTGGTAATCTATGAGCCTTCTATGGAGGTATTTAAAGACACACCTCAGTGCAATGGTTTAGAATGTGAACTCTGAGGTCAAACTGCCTACCTTCAGATCCCAGCTTCACTCTATGGCCTAGTGCCTTGGTGCACAAACTGAAAGCAGGAGTACATATCTGGGGAACTTTGTTAGGCTTAGGACCATAAGACTACCTAGAATATGAAAAACAGAATCTGCCATATGGTTAGTCTAGGCCACAGGGGTCACCACCTGTTAAAATATCACACAACGATGACAGAAATCTTCATAATGGATGCTAGCTAATTAACAAGCTCCGTTTTTCTGAATCTCTCAACCAATGCGTAGAGCTCTGTAGGTACAGGGGATTCTTAGAAGAACACATTTATACTGGAAGAAAACCCTAAGCGTCACCCGTAACAAACATACTCTGGGACATCAATGTCACAGGGCCATTCTGTCTTGTACAAAGGTACTAAGACAGTTTTCATTATTTACTAATACGGAAAGACGCCTGTGGTATATCGCTGTATAACATTATAATGTTAGAAATGATTCTATCCACTTTTCTTTTGGACATATTTGTTTCTTATGTTTTCATGCATGAGTTTTCTATTAGCATTAAAAAAACTGTGTAGAAGCAAGCATACTTGACTACACGTATGTAACCCATGACCACAGAGGTTCAAGCGGGGAACTTCAAGAGCTTATACAGTGTTATAACACTATATCTTACAGCATATACATGCATTAAAACAACAAAACAAACAAAAACAGAAACAGAAACAAAAAACCAACAGTCGACCTTGGCGTGTCCACAAACTTCTCAATCAACATAGCATCATCATTAAAAGACTTCTTTGCTTCCCTCCGGGCTGATTCTAACTGCTCTTGAAATTCTTTTTCTGATCTAATGATCCTCATGCCCTAGAAAAGAAAGAGCCGAGTGACCACCACATAAACACAGACCTCTAGCCAGGTTTGGCAGGGGTAGGTACCCACAGTCTTACCTTTCCTCCTCCACCACGGACGGCTTTGATCATAACAGGATACCCGATTTTCCCAGCATGTTCTTTCAGGCACTCATCAGACTGGTCCTTGCCATGGTAGCCTTCCACAACAGGTACTCCAGCAGCAGCCATGATGGACTTGGAGGTACTTTAGAGTAGGAACACCAAGATGACCCAATTTTATGATAGCTATAAATCATAACTCTTAAAAAAAAACCCATCCCACAGGTAAAGAAAGGACTTCAGTCTGGAACGAGCATTAACACCCACACTAAATTCCTTGGTACATAGTTGCCCTTTATTTCAGGTGGTAGCCCATCCCACCATCTTTTAACCCCAGACAACTAATATATATCTAAGAATTTACAATACAATTACTTGTTTATTTTCCAAAATTCAGTGGAATTCCCCTACGTGTCAGAAGGATGACAACAAATGAGTATAATTTAAAATGCCTTTTAATGGAGCTGGCAAGATGGCTCCGTGGGTAAAGTGCTTGCTTTGCAAACCTGACTGCTTGAGTGTGGTCCTCAGAACCCATGGAAAGGTGGAACGCAAGCACGTGTACGCTTGCGTGCATGCACACAGACACACACACACACACGTAATAACAAATACGATTTAATTTCAAAAACACCTGCTGTGATAAAACAGACTGCTTCAATTTGCCTTACACTGCTTACCTCTTTATACCCATGTCTCTAATTGCAGAGGAAGGAGGACCTATAAAAATAATTCCTTCTTGTTTACACAGTTCAGCGAATTCCATGTTTTCTGAAAGAAAACCATATCCTGGATGGATGGCCTACAAGGGAGAGGAAGCACAACTACCTTACTAGCTGGCTCTCGGCTGGCGAAGCTTTGGTGCTAGCAATGCTGCCCTCATGAGACCTCTCCAGATGAGGCTGCAGAGACACCAAGGTCTCTGTCATAACCTGCTCCCAAAGCAATGTCTGGAACATTCATATTGAAGTTTTGAAGCCTGTTTTGCACCAGAAAAAAAACATGACTTTGTTTTCTTTTTTTAACATCAAACCCCTCCCATGTGCTAGGCAAATTGTCTACCACAGAGTTACACCCTCAGCCTTTATCTTTCACTGTAGTGATGAGAAACACAGTAAAAACCGACAAGGTACCAGCTTCAGCAGTGTTAAGCATGTGATCCTCACAGACATTGCTCTTCCACTGTCACTACCACCTGTCAAGATATTATCACTCTGACATAATTGCTGTGACCTGGCAACCACTACTTCCCCTTCTATTTCTATGAGTTTTCAAAGTTCATCCATGTGGCAGCTTGAACCAGAACTTCATTCATTTTAAGGCAATTTCACATTTGTTCATCCACTAATCTGTTCACAGACATGTGAGTTGTTTTTAATTTTCATCTTCTATAAATAATGTGACTGTGAATGTTGGTGTACAAGTATGAGCCCCTGCTATAAATTCTTTGATATACACCTAGCAGAGCAATGAATAGGGCAGTGAGAAGTTTCAGTGGGTAAGGTGCCCACAGAAAGCCTGATAACTTGAGCTTGATACCTGAAAGCCAAGAAAAGACAGAAGAAGAAAACAGACTCCACAAAGTTGATTTCCACATTCATAAGCTCTCAACCCCTACAACAAACACATACACATGCACACACACACAAACACACACATATGTACATACAAACATACACATATATTCACACACACACGTAAGTGAAACTTTAAAGTGGAATCAACATGTACATAAGTGAAACTTTAAAGTGGAATTAATGAATTTTATGGTGGTCTCTAGAACAACATATCTTTATAGACACATTAACTTGGGTTTTGACTTTTATACAAATCTTTTTAAGTTTTTAATAACAACTTGAAAAATGCGTAAATCAAGAAGTGACTATTATTCATTATAAATTAAATTTAAAAACATAATTAAAGCATACTTTTCCTTTTTTATTTGAAGATATGTTTTAGGTTAAGTGATAGCAATAGTTATTAAACAGCTGTTAGTACCTCTTTCTCTTTGTCAGTGTGTGGGGGGTGTGGGGGCATGTGGAGGTCAGAGGACCATTTGGAAGGGTCAGTTCTCTCCTTCCACTTAGCAGGTTCAGGAACCGAACAGGTTGACAGGTGTGGCAACAAGTGCCTTTTCCCATCCCCCCCACCCCAGAACAATCCACACTTCAACTTACAAAAAAACATTGTTCTTAGGGAAAGCAAAGGGCTGTAGCCTGGGAAGAAGCATTTGCTTATTGTTTTTGTGCAAAACTGGCCTAACTTCAAAATTTTGAGATTCCAAGGAGAACTCTATTTCCTTAATTCTAATGTATAGTTTACATTCTCCCTCTGCCAATACAGAGGGCTCAGTGAGAAGGCTGAGGAAGGAGAAGGAACAAATGCAGCTTACAGAGATAACAAATAATCACATGCAAAAACCAGCTGAAAAGAGAACTTGTCTACAAAGAAGTAATTCTGCATAAAGTATACAACATTTGCTTGCTTTGCACTGTGAAGTCTCTCAGGTCCTACCTGTGCCGCAGAGCTCTTGGCCACTTGAATGATTTTCTCCATGGAGAGGTAGCTCTGCTGGGATGGGGCAGGGCCAATGCTGTACGCTTCATCTGCCTGTTAGAGACAGCACGCCTAGTTTGCACGCGTATCGGCCATGGAGCCTTATCAGCCTCAATTACTATAAACAATACAGGGATGGGCACAACAAGGAAGTGACGGTGACGTGGAAACTGCAAGGATGTAGAAGCAGGCGCAGCCAGTTTGGAACTCAATCTCGCAGGTAAGGAGAGGCAAATCTCAATTTTTCCTAAGAAACCACATTCTAGACTCCATCACAGCATTACAATGATCTTAAATGTAATTCATGCCAAAAGTTATAATTTGAAGGCAGACACAAACTACATTAACAGAAATATGTAGCAAGAAAATCTTATAAAGTTTATATAATCACTCATAATTTGTGGATTATCCTACACTACCCCTTAAATTTTCATATGACCAAACTTCGTCATCAAAGGTTAAATCTAGGTAGGTGGGATCCACAAAAGGACACAGAGAAAGGAGAAGGTTCGGTGGCCTGAAAGGCAGCAGGGAATCTTATTTCTAACAAGAGGAAGTCATTTACTACGGTTAAAATGAAGCCATCTGAAGCTGGAACAGGAACTCCAACAGATGCATACAGTCCTTCTGCGGGCCTGAAGAGAGTCGGCAGCTGAGCTCATCCCTGCTAGAGCTCCCCTTGGCAGACAAGAACTGGCAGTAACTAGAAACACAAATGTCGAAGGAGCTGGTGTTGTTAGCTGGGAATTTACTGATGAACTAAAGGTCAGAAAGGTCAAGTGACTTGTCTAAGGTAGCTCACGCCAGTAGGTGACAACTGCTAACAACAGTGTCTCGGTCTTTTTGTCCTTTCATATCATGCATCTGGGATGAAGCAGTCCTTGATGAGATCAAGTACCTTGCCTGTTACTCAGCTATGCAACTAAACAAGCTGTTTAGTTCAACTAGTGTTACATCTTAAAAGTGAGTAGTTGGAACCTACCTACATATACCTTGTTCACAATAGCAAGCATCAACCGTCATCATAAGGAACTAAACTGAGCCAGGCAATAGTGGCACACTCCTTTAATTCCAGCACTCAGATGCAGAGGCAGGTGGATATCTCTGAGTTCGAGGACAGCCAGGGCTACAGGGAGAAACCCTGTTTCAAATAAATAAATATACAAATAAAAATTTAAAAAAATTAAAAATGCAATGTCTACAACTAAACTTAATCATTACCATGGCTGGAGAGATGGCTCAGTGGTTAAGAGCACTAGCTGCTCTTCCAGAGGACCTGGGTTTGATTCCCAGCACCGGATGGCAGATTACAGTTGTCTATGACTCTAGTCCTAGGGAATCCGACACACTCATATAGACATACACACAGGCAAAACACCAATGTACATGAAATAAAAGTAAAAGTTAAATAACTAAACTGAACACAAAAGCAAATACAAGCGATCACTAACAAGACATTGTTTCCAGCTTTTTACAACATACCATATCTACATGCATGGAATTCCTGTCAGCCTCACTGTAAACAGCCACAGACTGTACGCCCATTTTTTTGGCTGTTCGGATCACCCTGCAGGCAATTTCTCCTCTGTTTGCAATGAGGACCTTCGTAATGCTTCTTCCTGTCAAAAATCCATGAGGAGAAGACACAAATTTTATCAGGAAATAAAATATGTTATTAGTCAGGTCTTAAGGGTTTGCTTTGGTAAAACTACATACCAAAGGCTAAGATTACAATTTTATTATCAGAGAGTAGATTTCTTTTCTATTCACTAAAGTCCTCTATTAAAGAAAACTCAAATTACTCAGTAAAAGAAAAATAAAGCTTAAGAAAACATACTGTATGACATTCCTGTGGAAGGGGTTAGGACATGTATGTCATCCCCTCTATGCTGGTAGCATCTGCACTCAGTGGCTCCAGCGCATTATGTTTCTAACTCTCTACAGTCAACTTCCACTTGAAAGTCTGTCTCCTTGTCAACCTAGCATCGGAGAGTCTAAGCCAAGATCTTCTTTCCACAAATACTCTTTCCCCAGTTCCCAAACTCCTGGAAAGTTAAGATCATTATTGAGCCAGGCATGGCGGCGCACACCTGTGATCCCAGCACTCAGGGAGGCAGAGGCAGGTGGATCTCTGTGAGCTCAAGGCCCGCCTGGTCTACAAATCGAGTCCAGGACAGCCAAGGCTACACAGAAAAACCCTGTCTGAAAAAACAAACAAGCAAACAAACAATTAATTTAAGATGTTCTCCATCATTGCACATCAAAATGTACACTTAAACCCATAGCCAAACATTCAGTACAGGGAGTCTTGTGGAAGAATAAGGGAAAGAATGGAAGGACTCAGGACAGGAGCTCCACAAGAAGACTAACAGAGCCAACTAACGAGAGCCCAGAAGGGCCTGCGGAGACTGAAGCACCAACCAAGGACTGGGCATGGACTGGACATAGGCCCCCTACACAGATATAGCCAATGGGCAACTCAGTCTTCATATGGGTTCCCTAGTAAGGGAAATGGGGGCTGACACTGACTTGGACACTGTTGCCTGCTCTTCAATCATTTTCCCCTGTTGGAGCTCCCTTGCCAGGCCAGAGGAGAAGAGGATGCACTCAGTTCTGATGCCAATTGACATGCCGGAGTGGGTGGGTAGGGGAGCTCCCTTCTCTCTAAGTAGCAGGGGAGGGGTGATAGGGGAAACAGGGAGGGCAGGTGAGACTGGGAGGAAAGAGAGGGGAGGCTATGACCAGGATATAAAGTGAATAAATAAATAAATATTTTTAAAAATCACACTTAATAGCAAAAAGGATTTGACAAAAAAAGCAAAACTGGTGACATAACAGTAATAAGAAAGTTATTGTGACAATGCAGAAGTATGAAGGTTTATGAGCGCTAATTCTCTTGTGCACCAATTAAAGATTACACATTTCTTTTTCTTGGCTCACACTCTAAAGCAAAGCTAAAGTCTGCCAGTACCTGAGGTCGTTCCATACTTCATGGTTCTCTGTTTCCAAGCCCATTCCCTGTAATATAAATTCAGACAGAGTTATAATCCATCAGAATACATGAGATCAGCTACTGCTCTTTCAAAACGTACAAACAAGTCCAGACACAGTGGAAGGTTAACCTTAAGCCCATTAGCAAAGTGATTTAGTAAGACTGTGGGAAAAAAACCTATCTAGAGCCTGTGAGATTGAGTCTGGCCAGTTTCCCTTTGTGCTCATGTCTTTGAATGAGTTCCCTATCCTGTTTAATACTCAAAGCTGCTATATGGCCAGAGAGACAATTAAAAAGCTAAGACTCTTTAAAGCAGCTACCTCAGCTGTTTAAAAACCTTTGGTTGGCCCGTAGGTAACAGTAAAAACTACCCAGCATACACACAATTAGAATTGTCGTGGAGGATGACAAACTGCATTCTGATGCTTTCTGTTGTATTTTATTAAATCAAATATAATAACCAAACTACAGTTTGAAAATACAATTGAATGCAAGCTCCTGATAAAACAGCTTTGACAGTAAGCCAGAGAAATCAAGGGAAGAAAGCTGAAAAAGGAAAACAGAAATAAGAAATGTTGGCTATGGCCTAGTCCCCACCTCCTACTCTTCAACATCCACTTGCTCGGTCAGATCACTCCGCACTGGGGTTTCTAGTCTTTTTTCATTAATACCCCCTCCACGAGAAAACTTATACAGTGAGGAATACATTTTACAAGTAGATGAATTTAAGTTTTTGAGGGCCACAAACATGGTAGCCACATGCTTAACCTATAGTTCCTAGGTTGTAAGAGGCAATCTTGGGATACTTTTTGGTTTTAAAGTATACAGTTTTCCCAAGCAAAAGCACGGTTATATATAGACCGATGAGCTCAGCTCCTTCTCAAAGCACAAAGGTCATACTATACATTAGATAGTAGGTGACGGAGGCAACATACACACACCCTTTGCATGTGAGTAAGCAGCCAGCAGGACTGGTATCTCCCAAGGGTCACGTGAGGAACTGTACACACTAGCGTCCTAGGAGGCACGCTTAATCAGACGCTGTCATTCTGAAGCCGACTGGGAAGAGGGAAGACACACATCTTTGGCATGAAAGCTGGCACATGGCTTCCCCAGGAGACTGATGCTCTCTCAACTCTTTCCAATGCATCCCACCTCACATTCTTGCTCTTCAAGAAGGAAGGCTTATCTTCCCCCCCCCCATCCTTTAAAAAAAAATTTCCAGCCTAGAGCTGTAATCCTCTATCCCGACATTACGATTGCTTTATTCCATTCTTTCAGTTATTTTTGCTACCTTTTAAAACGTTTCAACAAGATGAGTAAGTTCCTGCCATGAGAGATCACAGTGATTCAGACAGCTTCTATTCTCAAGCGTAGAATGTTACGACTGGGGATTCTTTTCTTTGAGATGGTAGAGGAGTCATGGCTGGCAAAATTTTAAAAAACACTAAAATTTTCATGCTGGTAAGATTTTTAATTCTAAAAACCATCAGTAGGAATGAGAGCTGTGAGTAAGCTTTGAGAGAGAAGAGAATGAGTCTGTGATAGTACTTGGAAACCTAAGGAAAGTCACAAGGAATAAAACAGCAGTAACACTACTTTCACCATCTTTCTTATATACGGCGTCTTAGTATTCACTGAAAATCTGGGCATCGATCACTGTTTGTTGAATGGACCATAAGCTGGTTAAATTTTTATCTACGTTTTGATTTGGACAAACGAGAGGCCTGGTATCGTCTTGAAACCATCTCCCTACATACAAGCATCATCACCCTCTCCTAGGAGAAAAAAACTGAAGCTCAGATATCACTTGGTCACTCGGCCAAGGTCACAGGTGTGGTGAGCAGCTAAGCTGGGGACCCAGCCTTACGCCCGCAGCTCTTGCCCTTGGACCGGCGCGTCTCTTAGAACGCGGGAGGGTGATGGTAATGATGAAGCAACCTAAGAGCCGGGGTTTTCACTGCAGAAGTTACTGTCCCCAAAGCGTGGCGCTTCATCTCCAAAACGATCTGGGATACGAGTTAGTCATCTGCCAAACTTGAACAAGAGCGTTCGACAAAACTCCTCAGCTCTCGTTGATTTGATTTTTTTTCCAGCAATGGGAAAGCTATCCAGGAATCCTTTGCATTGCACTCGAGATGGGGGAGCTGAGCGGAAAGGGGCTTTGGAAGGCGTCCTAGCCCACGCCTCTAGCTGTGCAATCTTCGGTTACAGCAGAGTGCGGGGTGCCCAGCCCCGCGAGCTCAGAGCAGAAACCAGCCAACGTCGGCGGGACGCGGGACTAAGCGGAGAGCTGACGTGAGACCGCGTCAATCTAAACTACACGCAGACACGCAAAGGAGAGCTCGCGTGACCCCGCGCCCCGCAGCCCAGCCGCGCACGGGCCGGCAGCCTGTGCACTGATTCGCTGCCCCTACAGTCACCTTGGCTGCAGCAGCAAGATCGGGACCCGCCGCAAATGGTTCCTGTCCACCACAGCCAGCAGCGCCGCCGCCGCCATCTCCGCACAGCCCACTCGGACACTCAAAACTGCTTGCTTAACGCCTGAGAGCTTCCCTCCTTGCGCAAGCGTCTTGCCCCCTGTCGGCCACCGTAGCCCCGAAGTCTAGGTGGGCGTCTCCGCAACAGCCAATCACAGAACTGGGTGTTTCAAAGGCACCGATTGGCAGGTTGGGCGGCTTGGGCGTGGGATCTGTGCTGCATCTGGAGGGGCGGAGCCAAGTCTACATTACAAACACAGAACTTCAAACTGCACCTCTCAAGACAGGAACCTAGCATAAAGGTTCTCTGAGAGGTCTCACAGCCAAGCACTGGGTGGAGATCCTGGAGGCCTAGGGGTGTGCGGGTTAATGACGGAAGGACCTGGAGGAGACAGGGACGCCACAAGACGACCAACAGAGTCAACTAACCTAGACCCATGGGGGGCTTTGTGGAGACGAAAGCGTCAGCCGAGGACCACGCAAGGACTGGACGTGTGTAGCGATGGACAGTTTAATCTTCCTGTCCGTCCCCTAGTGATTTGAGCAGGTGCTGTCTATCACACGGACCCTGTTGACTGCTTTCTGTCGCTTCCCCCTGCCGAGCTGCCTTGCCTGGCCTCAGTGGATGAGGATGAGCTCAGTCCGGATGATGTGCTGGGGTGGGTTGGTGAAGGGTGGGGGTACTCCCCTTTTCTAAGGAGAGAGACGTGGGGGGGGGGAGAGGAAAGAGGGGGCTGCGATTGGAATGTAAAGTGAAAATATAAATTAAAACATTTTATTTTATTTGTTTTTCTTTTTTTATTTTTTTTGAATTTTATTTTTTTCTTATCAGTTACATTTTATTAACTCTGTACCCCAGCCGTGTCCCGATCCCTCATTCCCTCTCAGTCCCTCCCTCCCTCCCTCATCTCCACTGTGCCCCTTTCCAAGTCCACTGGTAGGGGGGGACCTCCTCCCCATTCATCTGATCCTGTTTTATCAGGTATCTTCAGGACTGGCTGCAAAGCTCTCCTCTGTGGCCTAATAGGACTGCTCCTCCCTTGGGGGGTGGGGAGGCCAAAGAGCCAGTCATTGAGTTCCTGTTAGAAATAGTCCTTGTTCCCCTCACTATGGGAAACCAATTGGTTACTGAGCTACCTCAGGCTACATCTGAGCAGAGGTTCTAGGTTATATCCATACATGGTCCTTGGTTGAATGTCAGTCTCAGAAAAGACCCTGTGCCGAGATATATTTGGTCCTTGTGGTGCTCCTATCCTTTCCCCATCAGACTAACTCCCCTTCTTTCTTCTGATTCCTTGTACTCTGCCAAAGGTTTGGTCATGAGTCTTTGCTTTGAAAACACTGCTAGTTAGAGTCTTTCAAATGCGCTCAGTAGACTCCTGTCATACGTTCAATGCACATCCCATCTGTCTTTCTAAACGAGGATTGATCATCTTACCCCTTGTCCGCTCTCTTGATTATCTTTTTAGGTGTATAGATTTCATTATGTTTATCATATCTTATAGGTCTATATAAGTGAGTATATACCGTGTTTGTCTTTCTCCTTCTGGGATATTTCACTCAGAATGATCTTTTCTAGATCCCACCATTTGAGGTTGTGGAGAAAGGGGAACCCTCCTCCACTGCTGGTGGGAATGTAAACCGGTACAACCACTCTGGAAATCTATCTGGCGCTTTCTAAGACAATTAGGAATAGTGCTTCCTCAAGACCCAGCTATACCACTGCTAGGTATATACCCAAAGTTTGCTCAAGTACACAAAAGGGATATTTGCTCAACCATGTTTATAGCAGCTTTATTTGTAATAGCCAGAACCTGGAAACAACCCAGATGTCCATCAACGGAGGAATGGGTATAGAAATTGTGGTATTTTTACACAATGGAATACTACTCAGCAATCAAAAAGGAGGAAATCATGAAATTAAAACATTTTAAAAGTAAACGTCCCCAGTGAATATCAGGAAAAAGGGAGACTCAAAACCGAGTGGCAGAATATCTAAAAAATAAAGACACAGTAAAAAACTATCTGTAGTTTTTTTTTTTTTTTTTATTTGATGCAGCTGGGGCAGGGCTCATATGGGGATAAAAGCATAGTAAGAGAAATATCCAACTGAAGAGTTAAAACAAATACAAAAATTACTCGGGCATAGTGGTGAATATTTGTAATCCCAGAACTTACGAGACTGAAGCAGAGGGACTGTGGTGAGTTAGGGGACTGACTAGACAGTGAGTTCCAGGACAGCCTGAGCAATACTTCCAGGCCCTCCCTCAAAAATCAAAATATGAAAAGCAAACATGAACACGGAAGGAAAACAAAGGTAAAGAAGGATAAATTAGTGGATTCATAAAACTAGTAACAAAGGACGAATAAATCCAGGAACTGAGAAAATAATCAGGAATAAGGGGGGACCAGTGGAGGCAGGAGGATCAGGAGTTCAAGATCATCCTCACCCACATAGCAAGCTTGCGTCCAGTCAGAACTATGCCAGAACCTGTCTTTAAAATGTGAGATGTTGTCTTGAAAGTTCTGAACTTTTAGGAGCTCTGGATACAAACTGGCTTCTCTATTTTCAAGAAGGTTCCTAGTTATCAGGCCCATTGGCCAGTACAAGAGAACCCATTCCACTCGAATTCATCAGTAATGAATTCCTTCCGTCAGAAAGATGATTATGGGTGGGAGGATATGTTAAATAAGTTTAAACGTCTCTCAATATAGTCATCAAGTAGTTCCAAAACCTCACTGGGAGTACTGTGACATTGGCCTTGTTTTTGTGGCTACTTTATTTTTTTTTAATTTGAATATTTATTTATTATGTATACAATGTTTTGTTTGCATGTACACCTGCCTGCCAGAAGAGGGCACCAGATTTCATTATAGATGGTTGTGAGCCACCATGTGGTTGCTGGTAATTGAACTCAAGACCTCTGGAAGAGCAGTCAGTGCTCTTAACTTCTGAGCCATCTCTCCAGCCCCATACCTTTTTTTTTTGTCTTTTTCTTTCTTTCTTTCTTTCTTTCTTTCTTTCTTTCTTTCTTTCTTT
>NW_026596073.1:29237003-29329096 GCF_907164565.1 Psammomys obesus
TTTCTTTCTTTCTTTCTTTCTTTCTTTCTTTCTTTCTTTCTTTCTTTCTTTCTTTCTTTCTTTCTTTCTTTCTTTCTTTCTCTTTCTCTTTCTCTTTCTTTTTCTCTCCCTTCTTTCTTTCCTTCCTTTTGCAGAGTTCTAAGAACTCTGTTTATTGAGGATAAAATTTTCACAGTGTTACTTGGGGCTAATATTTCCTCGGGTTTTAATTTAATTGTTCACTTTTATGCTATTTTAGGTGTGAAGAGTCTCATAATTTTTAATAAATCACACACTGTCTTTTGAGGGCAAGGAGAAATTGTTTCTATTCTGTACTTAAAATTAATGTAAGATACATTAAAAACAAAAAGAAAAAGTGAACATGGTCTCCAAATAGACAAGAAATAAAGAGAACAAACTTTCCCACTTGACTTTTTTTTTTTTTTCTTTTTGAAACAGTGTCTCCCTCTGTAGCCTTGGCTATCCTGGACACCCTTTGTAGACCAAGCAGGCCTCAAACTCACAGAGATCCGCCTGCCTCTGCCTCCCAGAGTGCTGGGACTACAGGTGTGCACCACTGTGCCCAGCTTGGCGTAATATTTTAAAAGTAAGAAAATCACAAATATAGAAAATAATAAATTACCAAGAAGCTAATTTTGCACAACTTTAAACAAAGCAGAAATGGATGCTACAAGAAAATACTGTGTGCTAAAAAAGACTCTGGAAGAGAGACAAGATCTAAACAAACCATCAGTACAGGGAAACTAGATGATATGATCAGAGAACAATTCCTCCATTGGCATTGTTCAACAATGCCTGTTTACCTCTACACCCAGATGATGAACAAGCCCTCCTTCTCTTGCAAAGAAATTTCATATAAATAAATAGTAAACAATGGTTCACTGCAGTGACATTTTTTTCTAGAACACAAAAAGATGGAAAATTCTGCAGTTCTTTTTATGAAGTGAAGGTGCCAAAACCGATGAAAACATGTACTACAAAACATACTGATAGTGCAGTGCTTCCTAATGGGCATCAATGGAAAAATCCTATACAAAGATTGACTAAAACACACAATGACATATAGAAGGGTAAATTTTGCTGTAGAAATACAAGGTTGGCTTACTACCGAGAAGTCACGAGTATAGTTGATCATGCTAGTATTCAAAAGAAAAGAAAACAACATGCTCACAGGTACTTCACCACTGTGTGACAAAACCCAGCCATCGTTCAATAATTCACGAGACGGGGTTAGGCTCCGTGGAAAAGCAATGTTGGATCCTTATTCACTTTTGACACCCAACACCAAAAAAGCTTTAAATGAACAAAAGCACATGCATACATACCCACCTATACACATATGAATACACGCACATATAACTTCTTTTACCCTTGCCTCCAAATATTTTAATTTAAATTTAATTAAAGTGCACATGAAACACATGCTTGGCACTCTAAACTTTCTATAACCTCAATACCACAGAATTTGTAGATTTTATGAACATGGAAAATCTATTGTATGTTAGCATACAATACTTTGCTCACCGTTAGCAGCTTATTGTGTGAAATGCACACACTGACTTAGCTGAGCTTTTGAATCTCAAATGCCTCTGAAATTTAAGATATCACAATAAATAAAAATATACAATATATAATTGAATGTTTGGTTGAAAGTGTCAGATTCCTAGATGTCTTGGATGAATGTGCAATCTTCTTTTTTAAAAAAATAAAAACACATATACCTGGAGAAACAGCAATTTTATCTATTGACAGGTATAGATAAAATTACAGAGACCAAGGTGAAGGGAATACTTGGGCTATGCAAAAGCAGCCAGATGCATCACAGAAGACAAGTGGATCCTGTCTTAGAAGGATGATGATGGAGAGAGTCAAATGCAACGGAGAAGCTAAACGTTTAGTGCAAAAGCCACAAAGGAAGTTTGTGGCCAGCCTGGGCTAAATGAGACTCTCTCTTAGTAAAATGAAATAGATTATCTTTTTCTGTTATTATGTGAGGGCCAAAGTTTTTTTTTAAGTTTTAATTTCTGTGCATAAGTGATCTAAAAAACAAAAATGCCTGCAACTGGGAAACCTCACTTGCCCAAGAAGAGATAACCTCCTGGAATGCTTGTTTGTGTAAGATAATAACCCCTTGTGTTTACTTTTGCAAACTAAACTGGATGTGTTTGATCACAGGTAGGCGTGAGGTACGTTGCCAGGAAGTACCTCAAGGTATGCTTCTCCCTGATTAGACGAAGGTGATGCTGTGTTGTGGGTTTTGCCTTTATAAGGTCCAGATTAATGATTCATGGCAATTTTCTGGGAACCCTGGGCATGGACCTGGCCGGTGTCCATTGGCCTGCTAGTATTTAATAAGGCTTGCTTTAGATTTGGCTAAAGAATTGTGGTAGTGGTCTTATTCTTACCCAGTGGGATTAACAATTAATTGCCTAAATTGTTGCTTATGATTCTTATAAAGTTATTTTTTCTCAGTTGCGTTACTTGGGTGACTTCTAATACCACGACAGGGATCTTTCACTATCTTTTCCTCTTCCAGTTAGAGTGTTCAAGTTGCATGAGAAATCGTGTGCCACAGCTGAGAAGACACAGCGCTTCCCAAGGCCGTCTCAGTAGCATAGATGCTGGGAGAAGGCCAAGCCACTCATAGACTTGATGTCAGTTTCGATTGGAAAGAGCAGAAAAACTGCACTTGATTTCAAGAGCACTACAAAAATCAAGGGAAGAATGTTGTGTAAATCATTCCAATTATTTCTACAGCTTTTTCTTTTTTCCTTGGTCCTTCATTTCTACAAGATAATACAACTCAGCACTGGACGTTCCTTTTCTTCCCCTTTTTACTGAGAATAGATTTATTTTCTCACTTAATGTATCCTGATTTCTGGTGTCCCTGCTTTTACTCTTCCAAGTTTCTCCCTGCTTCCCCTCCCATCTAGATCCGCTCCCCTTTTGCCTCTCATCAGAAAACAAACAGCTTTCTAAGGGATAGTGATAAAATAAAATAAGATAAAGCAAAAAACTAACAAGTTGGAATTGGACAAAACAAACAAACTGAAGGGAAAGAGCTCAAGAAGAGAGATGGGAAACAGAGATATACTCACCAGCACACTCAGAACCCCATAAAAACACTAAACTCAAAGCCACAACATATATGCAAAGGACCTGGCACAGACACATGCATGCCCTGTGCTGGCTGCCTCAGTGTCTATGAGTTCAGATGTGCTTTGGCCATCTGATTGAGAAGGCCTTTTTTGTTTTTTTTATTTTTACTTGTTTCTTTTGTTTTTTTTTTAACTTCCCTCTTTTACTAAACATAGATTCTTTTCTCATACAATACAAATCTAAATAGTTTCCCTTCTCTTTACTCCCCTCAGTTCCTCCCATGTATAATATTTTAAAAGTTCTACAACATATTATGGGAAATATAACAGGAGAAGGATTTTGTAAATACATCATAACATTCAAAATACTGACCTAGGTAATGCCGTCTTGTCCTGACTTCATTTTGTGTTTATGTCTCAACCCTCTAACCCTCACAGCAATCTTGACTGTCTTGGCAACACATTTGAGAATTCCAACCCAAATAACTAATGTAAACTAAAGCAACGGAAGAGGACATAAGTAAAAAAAAAAAAAAAATTACCATGTTATATACTCTGCCAGGAATAAACATTCCAAAGTTTTAATCTGATGGTCGTCTAACGTTGATGTAAATTATGGTTTTTTAAGGTAAAAAATGTTGTACCCCTGAGCTTCAACACCAAGAGACCAGAATCATATTCATAATTTTCATTGGCTTAATCAGCATGATTGTATCTTTCTTGTGTGTATTATTATTACACTATAACAAAAAAAGAAAGAGTGAACTTTAGCTATATAAAGAGGCTTAGAGCTAGGGTGATTCCATGTACTGTATTCAGCTATTCAGGAAGCTGTAGTGGCTTGGCTGAACTCAGTGGGGGGAAGGGCATCAGGCTCAGCATCAGTGAGAATTTTGCTTCAAAAGTTTTATGTATATATGTATGTATGTGTTTGTTTGTTTGTTTGTTTATTCATTTATTTATTTATTTATTTATTTATTTATTGAGACAGAGTTTCTCTGTGTAGCCTTGGCTGTCCCGGACTTACTTTGTAGACCATGTTGGCCTCGAACTCACAGGAATCTGCTTGCCTCTGCCTCCCTGAGTGCTGGGATTACAGGCATGTGCCTTTGCACCTGGTTTGTTTCAAGTTTTAAAATGCATACATCCAACAAATATATAGAGAAAAATTAAAAGCAAAGTATAAATAGTTTTTTAAAAGTTTTATCACAAATATGTGATTATTATTATGGTTTGAATGAGAAAGTGCCTGCAAGTCTGTTTGAACACTTGATCCCAGTTGCTGGGGTGTAGTTTGGGAAGTCTTAGAAGGTGTGAGCTTGCTGGAGGAAGTATGTCACTTGGATGGCCTCTGGGGTTTCAAAAGCCAGTGCAACCCCAGGTAGCTCTCTCTGCTCCTTGCTTGCTGTTCAAGATGCAAGCCCTCAGCTGTTTTTGCTGTTGTATCCTCTGCCTGCTGCCCGGATTCTCTACCATGATGGACGCTTACTCAGAACCTTAAGCCCCAAATAATCACCTTCATTTGTAAGCTGCCTTGGTCATGGTGTTTTACCACAGCAATGGAAAAACAGCTAATACAATTATCTACTTTCCTTACTCTACAAAGAGCCTCAGATGAACTAAGGAAAACAAAACTATAATGCAAGAGAAAATGGTCAAATAGGAAGAGTATGGATTAGAAATGTTTTTGGACCACCTGACATTTTTTAATTCACCATCACCTTGTCATCTCTAGCACTGGTTCCCTTTCACCTACTCACCTTTCCCTCTAAACTACCATAGCCTGTAATCAGACGGCAAAGCTCTGTTTTCATTTTTGTTTTAACTAAAGACTTCCTCCCAGATTGAACCTGTGCTGTTCTGGCCACTTGTTTCCTTGTCAGTCTTTCATTTTCACTGGCCGCACAGGAAATAAATGTGAACAGCAGTCGATCTCACGCCAACCGAGAGAGGCACAACTTAAAGAGCGATGGACTAGTATCTAGCGCAGACACTAGACTGCCCCTCTCGTATTAATATGGGGAAGTGGGTTTAGCACACTACACTGAGAGGCACGCAACTATTACGCTTTGCTAGCCTAAGCGAAATTAGACGTGATCACTACGTACTCCCTATGTACTATGTACTCCCTAGTGTACACTATGTACATTAGGGAGTACAGCTCTCCACTTACATGGAATAAGAGATAGTTCATTCTTGAGCCATTTCAGTGAGCACATCCTGGAACACAGACTTAGGTTACCCTAAAGTCCATGTTCTAACGTGGAAGCGGTTTCATGAACTTTTGTGGTTTTACAGAACAACACATTGATAAAGCAAGGCAAGTTTAAAATGAATTGGTGCGCACCTTAAAAGAGGCTGTTACAGTGTGAAGGGGCCTTGGTATAGGCAGATGGCAAGGCTAAAAGTCTCTGGTTTTTCCAGTGTGTCTCTAGAATCTCCCACGTTGCATTCATATGGTTTTTAGAGTTTCTTATTGACCCTTACAGAATTAGCCAATTAGGTTTTGTCTTCCATCCCTGACTGTTTTTGATCTGAGCAATTCTCTTGGTAAGACTTTCCACTGAGGCCTGTAATTAGTTGAGTATTTCATTTCCAATATTGTTTTTCAGTTTGGGTCTCCATTAAAGATTCAACGTTATTTTCATGCATTGGATTGACTTCTTTTTGTAGGGTTTTCTCTTTATTTTTGTCATCTTTGAATTGACCATAGTTATAATTTTTCCTTTGAATTCTTTGTCCAGAAGTTCTTCCATGTCATTTTCCTTCTGGTCATTACTATGAGACCTGCATTTTTAGAGGTGACACTTTTTCCCCATGTTTTTATTTCTGTTTTGGGATTTGCACAACTTGGGTTTGTTTATTGGTTGAATTTTTCTCTTTTTCATTTAAGTCACCTTTCCTCTTTCAGTCTTGGTGCTTGTAATGTTCAGGAGGGGTTTAATTCATATCAGGACTGGGACCTCAGTTTACTCTGTTTATCCGGTGTTTGGGGTAACCGTCTCTATCTTGTGTCTCTTATTCTCTGCTAGAGCCTGGTGCCTTTAGAACTTTGGTTTCTGGCACCGTGGACTGGTCATGGGTCTCAAGGCTGAAGAGGGTAATTAAAGGGTCTCAGCTGGGCATCGGGCAGAGCTTCAGGACTCTTTTTCATGTGCGGTGGTTGGAGGGTCCCCGGTGGGGAGTGGGCTTGTGTCTGGTGAGTCCAACAGGAATGAGCTAGACCATAAGAGGTGGCTGTCCCTTGAAAGCACCCGCAGAGCTTAGGCCACTGTAATGAAGGGGTGATGTGCAGAAAGTGCAGGCAGGCTGGGTCCATATCAAGTGTAGAAGCTCCAGGGTTTTCTGGATCTTGATGGGTTGGGATCAAGATGGTCCCAAAGAGAGGGAAAGTGCCCAAGAGGAGGTGGTGATACCCAGGGAGCAGTCACAGTACTTGGGTAACCAGAAAGCAGGAGGCTGGAGAAAGAGACTACTAGTAGTCTATAGGTAAAGAGTTCCTGCAGCAAGCAGACTGAGATGGGGTGACTCCGAGGGGCAGGGAGACTATCTGAGAGAAAAACGTGGTTCCTAACGAGTAGTATGGGACTTGGGATACCCACATCTTAATTGAAAATTCTTATTTATTGGAGACAGATAATAAATTCTCTCCTTTTTTATTAGGGTCTTTGTCTAGGTTGATATTAGTTTTTAAAAAAAGATTTTGAAGATGGTTTTTATTTTCTGCTTTATGGAATAACTTAAGGAATATTAGTGTTAATTCTTTTTTGAATATGTGGTAGAATTTTGTGTTGAATCTATTTCTCCCTGGGTATTTTTTTAGTTGGGAGATTTTAAATTACCATTTGCAACCCATTGGGTGCTATGTGTCTATTTAACTTATTGCTTTTTCATCTTGATCTAGCTTTGTTACCCCAAATATATCTAGAAATTGATCCATTTCTTGTAGATGTTCTGGTTTGATGGAAGAAAGATTTTAAAAGTGTGTCATTATGACTGAATTTCTCCAGGGCTGTTGCAACGTTTCCCTTTTAATCCCTAATTTCGTTATGTGAGATTAAAATGTGTTGAGAACGGCTATTGTGAGTGTATATCAAGATGATATTTATACTTTAGTATATCCATGGTTTGATAATAATTGGTAAATAAGCCATCACTAAGGCGACATATAACTCCACCAAAATATTAACAATTTGTTTTTTGCTTTTTTAATAGCTAATATTGAAGAAATATGAGTGCATAAAACTCCATGATACATGTTTTCACATGCAATATTTATAAAAAAATTACAGAAGCCAAAACAGTTTAAAATATTTAATTTTACTAATCTCTGATACAAAATATTCTTTAATATTTAATATATTCTTAATATTTAATATATACTAGAAAATTATCACAATGTTTTATGAGCAGCCAAGTAACATATAAAAGGTAGATGTTGTATTTCAAATTATATATATATATATATATATATATACACACACACACACACACACACACACATATATTTATATTAAAATCTTTACACATTCTTCTGATAAGTCCTTTAGGAAGACTCTGGCTTCACATATGAGTAAATTCTAGAGGAGAAGTTCTACGGAGTCCAGATTCAAATTCAGCAGTAGCTGCAAAGAAAAGAAATTCTCTATGTCAAAGGCGTCATGGTGAATTGACATAGTCAGGAAAAGTTCGTCAGTGTTAATGAAGATGAAGCTAATATGCCCTGTTGGTGTAGCAGTGGCGTGACCGCTATATAACTAACTGCTCCACACCCTTGCACATATGGGCAACCCTAACTGGAGTTGGTGAGTTATAAAACAAAGCATGAAGATAGGAGGGAGACATACTGGAGGAAACAGAAAAAAAGCTGGAGGGGGAAATGGGATGTACATATTATGTTTTAGATAACTGTATGAAATTCTCAAGAATAAAGAGAAAATTAAAATATTACAGTACAAATTATAATATAATTTTGTAGTAATTACTGAACTAACTGCCAGTGTGATTATCTTGTTTTCCTAGTCTTCATATAGTCTTCAATAGCACTGGTATGACAGTTGAAATTTATATAATTCATTCCCCAAAACTAAATACTATAATGCTTAAAAAGAACAGATGAGTAGACAATTTCCACATAGTCACAGATACTTTGACAGGTATAAAACAGAACACTGTAGACTTAGGGTTATTGTGTATTTCTTTTTTTCATTTTTATTTTTATTTTTTTATTAGTTACACTTTATTCACTTTGTATCCCCCATAAGCCCCTCCCTCTTCCCCTCACAATCCCACCCTCCCTCCCCCTTCTTCAGGCATGCCCCTCCCCAAGTCCATTGATAGGGGAGGTCCCCCTCTCCTTCCTTCTGATCCTAGTCTTTCAGATCTCATCAGGAGTGGCTGCATTGTCCTCTTCTGTGGCCTGGTAGGGCTGCTACCCCCTCAGGGGGAGGTGATCAAAGAGCAGGCCAATCAGATTATGTCAGAGGCAGTCCCTCTTCCCATTACTATGTAACCCACTTGGACACTAAACTGCCATGGACTACATCTGTGCAGGGGTTCTAGGTTATCTCCATGCATGGTACTTGGTTGAAGTATGAGTCTCTGAGAAGACCCCTGTGTTCAAATTTCCTCGTTCTGTTGCTCTCCTTGTGGAGTTCCTGTCCTCTCCAGATCTTACTATTTCCCACTTCTTACATAAGATTCCATGCACTCTGTCCAACAGTTGGCCATAAGTCTCAGCATCTGCTTTGATAGTCTGCAGGGCAGAGCCTTTCAGAGGCCCTCTGTGGCAGGTTCCTAGGTTGTTTCTGGATTTCTTCTTCTTCTGATGTCCTTCCTCTTTGCCTTTTGGGATGGGGATTGAGCATTTTGGTCAGGGTCCTCTCTTAATCTAATTAAAAAATGGGGAACAGAGCTAAACAGAAAATTCTCTGTAGAGGAATATCGAATGGCAGAGAAACACTTAAAGAAATGCTCAACCTCATTAGCCATTAAGGAAATGCAAATCAAAATGACCCTGAGTTTCACCTTACACCCATCAGAATAGCCAAGATGAAAAACTCAAGTGACAACACATGCTGGAGAGGTTGTGGAGAAAGGGGATCCCTCCTCCACTGCTGGTGGGAATGTAAACTTGTACTACCACTCTGGAAATCAATCTGGCGCTTCCTCAGACAACTAGGAATAGCGCTTCCTCAAGATCCAGCCATACCACTCCTAGGCATATATCAGCTTTATTTGTAATAGCCAGAAGCTGGAAACAGCCCAGATGCCCCTCAACTGAAGAATGGATGCAGAAATTGTGGAACATCTACACAATGGAATATTACTCAGCAATGAAAATTAAGGAAATCGCAGGTAAATGGAAAGGATCATCCTGAGTGAGCTGTCTCAGAAGCAGAAAGACACACAGGATATATACTCACTCATATAGACATGTAATATAGGATAAACCTACTGAAATCTGTACATCTAAAGAAACTAATCAAGAGAGAGGTTATTGTGTATTTCAAATGCTGATTTCTGATTGTAGCACCCGTATCCATTTGCAATCTTTCTTCTGAGAATTTCTTGTCTCAATGTGGTGTAAACTCTACTCCACAATTATCCCCTGATGTGCCAATAAAACAGCTTACAGCCAAATGCTGTGCAGGAAAGAGAATAGAGCTGAACTTTCTGTCAGCCAAGGTTGGGGGGGAGAAGTTAGAGGAGAAAGTAGGGGATTCAGCCATGCACAGATGTCCGGGAGGAACCAGGAGAGAGAGCCCAGCAAGGAAAGCTACAGAGTGCTAGTATCGCTGGGATGCACATTGGGAGTAAGCCAAATTAGCTTAGAGAGTTAAGAATAGAGTTAAAACTGCTCAGTTCTTGTGCTGTCAAGCTTGTTAAAATAATACAATAGAGTCTCAATTATTTGTTTAATAGACAGGTTAAGAGAGAAACTGAGAAGCAAACACAAGTTTCATAAAAATAACTTTAACAGAACACTACTAGAATAGACGGAGGGACTTATAAGCCCCTTTGCGTCGGTATGGCTTTTGGTGGAGGTGATAGGAGTTGATAGCTGAAGGATAACAAGAAAGTGAGTATAGCAGATGAGAGAAGGACACAAAAACATAGAGGAAAGGAACAGCATGTAGAATTATGGATAGTCTGGTTTGGCTAGAAGTGAGAGAAAAGGGCAGAACAGGATTCTTGTCCGGAGATAAGTCTGAGTTAACTGTCAAAAATAAAGTTGGTTTAAATATTTTCAGTTCATGTTAAGAAAATTTAAAAGGTAAAGAAATAAGGAAGTAAATCCCAAAAAATTTGAAATGGCACTTGTCAAGTGACAATTTATGAAGCGTTTTTTTTTTTTTGTTGTTGTTGTTGTTTGTTTGGTTTGGTTTTGGTTTTTGTTGCTGTTAAATTTTAATAAATAAACCTTGGGTTTCTTGGTCATAAACTGAGAAGATCACCATGTCATTGCATTTTTATATTTTAATGATCTTTTATTCTTTGAGATTATAATTGCATCATTTCCCCTTTTTCTTTCTCTTCAAGCCCTCCAATATACCCCTCCTCAACCTGTTTTCAAGTTCATGGCCTCTTTTTTCATAGATTGTTGTTACACACACATACATGCATATAATTACTACATGAATAAATACAGCCTGCTCTGTCTGTTTAATGTTACTTTCCTGTGTGTCTTCAGGGCTGACCTCTGGGTGTTGGATAACCTACTGGTGTGCTCTGGGAAGAGAACTCAACCAGCTCTCAGGATTCCTTAGTTGCCTGACATCCCTAGGGTTTTTAGAAGCTGCACCATGGCCCTTAAGGATAGCTTCCAATGTGCAGGTTAATAGATTCATAACAATGGCAGAAGCGAGGAAAGTGGGAAGCCAGATAAAAGGGTAGAGAGGCTTTGAAAAATTTAAAGTGATAGGAGAGGAATAAATGATGCATACATATACTTTTCATTAAGGATTCTCGTGTTTTCACATCTTTCACTTGAAGGACAAATAGTAATGTAGAAAATGATGCTAATAGAAGCTTATACTTGATTTCAGGAATCAGTTAATTAACCCAAATTTAATGAGTAAAATTTGACACCTACCTTGTCTTAATTCTTTAGTTATACTTTGTTCCCACTCCTGAAGCACCTGAAATCAGTCAAACATTACTTAGAATATTTAACTTAAATGAAGACTTTATGGTGAGTATTGTTTATCATTAAAATATGGCCTTGAAGCATTGTGGTAGCACGTGCCTGAAATCCCTGCTTAAAGGAGGTTGGGGAAAGAGAAATCCATGAATACTAGGCCATCCTGGTTTACACAGGAACAAGAAGGTCAACTGGATCACATAGTGAGACTTTGTCTTTAAAATATTTTAATAATGGCACACACCCACCCATTCACTTACTTTAAAATGTTTACAAAAAGCAAAAGGAAAACATTGCCCCTAATTAACACACAACTGGTAAGACATAGACATAGCTGACCCCCCAACACAGTTGCTACCACCAGAGCCTCAGTGAACATCACAGAATAGTGGGCAGAAAGATCATTATGGGTGTCTATAGTGGTCTCAGTATGCTGTAAAGACAAGCTTCTTTGATGAGGGGCTGAGAGCTATGTTTGTCTGTAGGTAAATGCATTTAGAATGCAGTTAGAAGTTATACTGGTACAGCAAAGCGGTAGTAGTAGGTTCTTTTTTTTTTTTTTTTTAAGAACCCTTAGCTTCACCAACCATGGGTAGTAGGCTAGGTTTCTACTATCATGCACACATTCTCTTTTTTTTAGTGGGCCTTAAAGTCCAATTTAGATGACCATTGGCTGCTCTGGGATACAAGTGTTACTATTACACCTTGAGAGAGTTTGCCCCATGGTCTTGGGCATGTGTATGCTTGTTCCCCAGTTGGTGACATGGTTCAAGAAGGCTTAGGAGGTGAGGTATTTTAATAGAAAGTGTGTCACTTGGGATGAGCTTGAAGTTTCAAAGGCTCTTACCATACCTAGTTCCCTCTCTCTGCTTTCTGCTCGCAATTCAGGATGTGAGCTCTCAGCTTAGGGCGCCAGCCACCATGCCTGTGTCCCTGTGCTTTCAAAGAAGCATTAATACCAACATCCCTCAAGTTACCCCACAAACTAGTAAGTAAATAAACATTTCCAGTCTTCTTAATGGAGGAAGCACTGCTCTGCTACCAAAGCTAGACAAATACTAAGCAAAAAGATAAAATTATAGACCAGCTTCTCAAAAGCGGAAACACAAATGGCTGAGAAATACTCCTAAATTATTCAACATCCTTAGCCACAAGGGAAATGTAAGTTACAATTACATTACTACTTTAATTTTATCCCAACTAGAATGGTTAAGATCCCAGGTGGCAAGGGTGTAGAGAACTCTTATCCACTGTTGTTGAGAGGTAAACTGGTACAATCAGTATTGAAATGAAGGTGGAGGTTGTTCAAAGGCTGAAGACGGATCTACCACATAGCCCAGCTATACCACTCTCAGGACTCCATGTGCTACCACCGAGATATTTGTGTATCCATCCATATTCACTGTTGCTCTATTTATAATAGCCAGGATAAGGAAACAGCCAAAATACCCATTAGGTGATGAATGGATAATAAAAAATGTAGTGTATTTACACACTTAATATTAGTCAGCTAGTAAGAAAAATATCTGTGATACTTTTTATTTGCAACTCTTTTCAGATGAAATTCATAGGTAATTGGGTAGAGCAAGAAACAATCATGAGTGTGGCAACCCAAGCCCAGAAAGACAAACATCACATCCTTTCTGTTGTTTCTCTTTTGTTGACATCATCCTGAATCTTTCAATACATGTGTTGTATTTGGAATTCCCATCAAGGTTAGGAAACTACGAAAGGCCTATGTAGAGTCTTTCAACAGAGGGGGTCTATAATGTGGGTTATGAAGGGTAAGAAGGAAATTACGGGACAAGAAGGGGTTAATTTTGGTAAAAAGGCAGAGTTCGGTAATAAAAGAAAACTAGGGAATATAAAAAACATTAAAGACTTCAAAAAAGTCTTATGAAAACCTACTAATGCAGATAATTACTAAAGTACATGTAAAGAAAAGTCAAAATGGAGTCATCCTATAACATGGCAACCATTCCCCTGCTAGACACCACAGTCTAACAAGTGACCGTTCAGGCCCAAGAGTGAGCTGCTGGCCATTAGGGGTCCAAATAAACCCAACATTACAGCTTTTGCCAATGCTCTTGGCTATCCATGGAACTTGATGGTAAGACCCTATTGCTGAAAATACCACATACCTGTGTCATAGAACATGAAGAAACCAAGCTGACACTGACCTAGAAACTTTATTCCTTCCAGCTAGCTTTCCGAGTGCTTGACCTTGCTACGTATGCTACTAGAGGAGGAAGATAATCATCAGTTTTACCTGGCTGTGAAACCCTGCCATGTATGATAGCAATTGGCCTGGCAAGATATTGCTCACTGGTACAACAGTGTCTCAAACACCATGGGAGTGACCAACTCCTTTATGATCAGATTTAAGTACTGTTGAACAATGTAAAACCCATACCTGCCACCATTATTGGTCCAAGAACTTGTGGCTAGACAGGTCCTGGGTGCTTGGGGAGAACCTACTGATATTTTCTGGTAGACACCATGCTAAACTGACTTCTAATGACTTACCATTATATCCATAAGCTAATACATCTCCTCACCCCTCGTGGGAAAGCTTTCTCTTTGCTATAGATTGTGATTAACTGTCCAAGGTTCAGGGAACAAAAGCCTGTACAATGCTCAGTCCTGAGTGGCACATTTATACTGCAACCTCTCCTCCAAGACTAAGGGATCATTACAGAAGGGGCATAAAGACTGTAAAAGCAAGAGGAGGTGAATGAACTTTCCAGACAGAGTAGCCAGCTGCACAGGTGAATTGACAGTGTTTATGGCAGTACACACAAGCTTGGTGTAAGCAAGCTCAAGCCAGAAGAAATATCAACATGGCAACGGGAAGTGGGCATGAAGGTCTACCACTATCAGAGAAACTTTTGAAATTGATAGCTGTTAAGAGAGAGACCGTTTTCTTTAAGATTGTTCCCACTGATAAATTTACTAATTCTACATTCATGAAAACATGGGCACTAAAATTGGACTTGATGAATGAATAAAAGGGGAATTGCACACAAAGTTGAGTGGGTAAGGAAGAGGACAGTAGATTTGGAAGAGAGGTGATTATAATAAAAACTGTAAGAAATTCTCAAAGAATAAAACTAAAAAGAAAGCAGGCAAATGGTGGGAACTAGAAAAGATCATCCTTAGTGAGGTATCCCAGAAGCAGAAAGACACACATAGTATATATTCACTTATAAGTGGATATTAGACATATAATACAGGATAAGCATACTAAAATCTGTACACCTAAAGAAGCTAAGCAAGGAGGACCCTGGGTAATATGATCATTCCTCACCAGAAAGGCAAACAGGACGGACATTGGAAGAAAGAGAAAATAGGGAACAGGACAGGAGCCTACCACAGAAGGCCTCTGAATGACTCTACCCAGCAGGGTATCAAAGCAGATGCTAAGACTCATAGCCAAACTTTGGGCAGAGTGCAGGGAATCTTATGAAAGAAGGAGGAGATAGAAAGACCTGGAAGGGACAGGAGCTCCATAAGGAGAACAACAGAACCAAAAAATCTAGGCACAGGGGTCTTTCCTGAGACTGATACTCCAACCAAGGACTATGCATGGAGATAACCTAGAACCCCTGTGCAGATATAGCCCATAGAAGCTCAGCCTAAAGTGGGTTACCTAGTAATGGTAACAGGGACTGTCTCTGACATGAACTTGATGACTGGCTCTTTGATCACCTCCCCCTGAGGGGGAGCAGCCTTACCAAGCCACAGAGGAAGATAATGCAGCTAGTCCTGGTGAGACCTGATAGGCTAGGGTCAGAGGGAAAGTGAGGAGAACCTACCATATCAGTGGACTTGGGGAGGGGTATGGGAGGCGATGAGGGAGAGAGGGCAGGATTGGGAGGGGACGAGGGAAGGGGTTACAGCTGGGATACAAAGTGAATAAAATGAAATAAATAAATAAATAAATTTAAATTAAGAAGAAAGAACTTCTTTTATTTCTGTACAATAGTGTTTTAAGTCAGCCAGAAGAATAAAATAGAGAAAGAATTTAAAAGGGACAAATATAGGAATTATATAAAATTAATTTTATTCTAGGGTGATATGATTCTATACATAAGAGACCTTAAATATTCCATCCAAAAACTCTTAGTTTGATAAATACTTCTGCAAAGTAGGGAAAGCAAAATCAACATTGAATCAGCAGGGGTTTATGTTGTTGTTTTGTTTGATTTGGTTTACCCTAACTAAAATGTTCAATCCCCATCCTGAAAGGCAAAGAGGATGGACATCAGAAGAAAAAGAAAATAGGAAACAACCTCAGAACCTGCTACAGAGGGCCTCTGAAAGCCAGAAGAAAACAGGAAACAACCTTGAAACCTGCCACAGAGGGCCTCTGAAAGCTTCTGCAGTATAGACTGTCAAAGCAGATGCTGAGCCTGATGGCCAACTGATGGGCAGAGTGAATGGAATTTTATGTAAGAAGTGGGAAATAGTAAGAGCTGGAGGGGACGGGAACTCCACAAGGAGAGCAACAGAACAAGATAATTTGAACACAGGGAACTTCCCAGAAAATCATACTCCAACCAAGGACTATTCGTGGAGATGACCTGGAACCCCTGCACAGGTGTAGCCCATGGCAGTTCAGTGTCCAAGTGGTTTACATAGTAATGGGAAGAGGGACTGCCTCTGACATAATCTGATTGGCCTGCTTGTTGATCACTTCCCCCTGAGGGGGGAGCAGCCTTACCAGGCCACAGTAGAGGACAATGCAGCCACTTTTGATGAGAACTGATAGACTAAGATCAGAAAGAAGAGGAGAACCTCCCCTATCAGTGGACTTGGGGAGTGGCATGCATGCAGAAAGGGGAGGGAGGGTGGGATCGGCAGGGGAGGAGGGAGGGGCTTATGGGGGGATACAAAATGAATAAAGTGTAATTAATAAAAAATTTAAAAAAAAAGAAAAAAAATTTATCAAAAAAAAAAAACAGTTTCAGAGTTTCCAATAAAGAAATCAGGAAAAAGTATCATTTATAATAATCTCAAAAAATCGCGGAATAAAGATAGCCAAGGAAGTATCAGCAAGGCAACAGGAGGTGGACATGAAGTTGCACCCCATCAGACCAATTATTGCAACTGTTAACTTTTGAAAGAGAGAGAGATTTTTTAAGATTGTTGCCAGCGATAGATCCATTATGCTCCACATTCATGAAAACAGAGGCACTAAAATCGGACTTGATGGATGAATCAAAGGAGAAGAGCACACAGAGTTGAGTGGGTAAAAAAGAGGACTGGAAAGTTTACAGCGAAGTTTAAAACAGCAAAGGAAGCAACTAACAAAGACAATAAAGATGAAAAGGTGTCACAATGCTAATAGGACATCAATTAATACTGTGAATTTGGTCATGTTATGAGCCAAACCAATTACATCAAAATTCTAATGACATTTTTCAGTTAATTAGGAAAAACATAAGCACAAACTAAAATGCTTTACAAGGAAAAGCAAAGCGTTTCAAAGCCTCCAGTTTTCAGCAGTCACTTCATTTCCTAAAGTAGCTTGTAATGTTCTGTAGAAACTGAAAGTCTACCAGTTAATTACACCTGGAAAATCAACTTCACAAATGAGTGTTGCTTGCAAATGAGAATTTTGGAACTTTTGAAAATTATAAAATTTCTCTTTTCTTTCCTCATGAGCATACATTGTGGTAAGGTTCACTCAATAGGCACAAGTCAGCTAAACAGCTTGGTATTACGTCGACACTGAAAAGAACTACACCGGAACTGGAAACAAACTGAAGGAAAGTGAAGAAGATAAAACCAACCTTGGTCTTGCAGTTTTCCATGGTCTCAACGGAATGCCAGAGGTTTGAGGTAGAAGCCATGTTTTCACCAGACACACTTCTTGAAATAAAAAATTTATTACTTGGGTCTCTAGGACAAGTGGACTCCAGGACAGATCTTGCGTCAACCGCACTGTATTGTAAAGCTCTGTTGTGTTTTCTCTCCAGGAGAAGTTTGGTCTTCACCTCTGCTAGCCTTTCATCTGTTCTATGAAGAGTGCAAAGACAGATTATTCATAGGTCACTTCCCTACCTACATTTTAAAACAGTTAATGTCATTCCCGGTTGAGCAGTATCCATTTGCTCAAATTGTGTCAGAACGTATACAATGTATCTAAGTATAGGATTAAAACTGTTCCAAAGCAGAGCGTGCATGCAGGGGAATTTCTAACTAGCAAGCACTTCAAACAGTGTGGACAAGAGAGATGGCTCAACACTAACACAGCAGACATCTGGAAAAGCCCCTAGGCATAAGACTGCCGATGTCACTAGAAACAAAAGCCAAGAGTAACTGTGAAATGGTGTGCACTTCAGCTTTCCTAGCTTCACTCACCATTCTACTTTGTGAGAATGTTGAAAAAAGATCAAGAAAGTTATAGATATATGTATTTAGTAAATCAATACAAGGATTTAAAGAACTATCCCTTAAAGGCATTCTTCTTCCACCACATCCACATTCCACCCATTTCCTGGAAGAAATTAAGCTCGTGGTGCTGAAATAACTCAGAGGAATAACCTAGGCGAGAACAGGACAGCGGAGACAGTGATCATGGACAGCTGCAGCACCTCTCAGGACAATACTGTCATTACACATTTGCCAGGACTTTAAAGGAGGCCTCCATCCTTTCCATCTTCTACCTGCACCGAATCTGAAATTACATTTTGTAATTTTTCAGATTATACTTTCCTTAAATCTTCATTGTTGTTGGGTTTTGGTTTTTGGTTTTCGAGACAGGATTTCTCTGGGTAGCCTTGGCTATCCTGGACTCACTTTATAGACCAGGCTGGCCTTAAATTCAGAGATCTGCCTGCCTCTGCCTCCCAGAGTGCAGGGATTACAGGCCTGTGCCACCTTGCCCAGCTTAAGTCTTATGCTGATGTGTTCTTGTGACAAAACTATACTTTTAGGTACAATAGCAAACTCCAAAGGACAGTCTCTGGCTAGGGACCCACAAGTGGTAATAGCAAAAGTCCTAATCAGGGAAAGTAATTTTGTGAGTGACTAGAATGTGCCCAGTGCAGCAGTGATAGTATCCCATTACAGCGTCAGTTGTAACTTTCCAACCTTGTTCACGTGTTCTTCTTTGGTAATGAGGGGGTATGAAATACAAAGCTTTAGAAACATGCCAGGTTAACTGTAGGATAACATAAAGGACAAAAAGCCATATCGAAAGAATTGGAGGTATAAATTGACATCGAAGAAGCTATTAAAAATACTTAAAAAAAAAAAAAGAAATATGAGTCTATGCACATGAGTGCAGGTGCTGGTAGGGCCTGAAACGTTGGATCCCCTGGAGCTGGAATTACAGGTGTTGTGAGCAGCCTGAGGTGAGCGCTGGGACCTCAACTTGGGTACAGCAGGATGCACTCTTAAGACACTGGAGCCATCTCTCTGGCCCCTTCGTGTAAGTTATTTATTTCATTTTATTTTTCTAAAATTATACTTTTTTCCCCTTTGTAACTTGGGGTTGGGGCACTGCACATGCTAGACCAGCCCTCTGACTGGGCACCAGTACAAGCCTCCAAACCTACATCCTCTAGCTACCTTTCACATTCCACTTATTGCTGTAACCCATTTTACTAAAAATTGTGCGCTAGGGACAAAATAGTGAGCTTGATTCATCTTCTGCGATGCTCTGACTTACTTGCTTAGTTTATTTGACAGTGATTTTCTAAGTTTGACTTCTTCTAGGTAGAGCTGCTTATAGTTTTCCATTTCTATTTGGTTACAATCTACTTGACTTTTCATTTTCGAGAATTCCGACTCCAGGTCCCTTATTCTGAGCTCCATCTGGGTTCGCACTGAGGTGTTCTGTTTGTGTCTTAACTTCTCTAGTTTGTCTTCATAGGCTGCTTGTGTCTACAGCAAATTGAAAGCAAACGGTTTTAAAATAACTGTAGCCCAAATAGTTATTATGCACATGTTTCCTTTAGCTATTTCACAGCCGCATTTAAATATGTAAAATGATGCTAAATTCCAAATATTGTTTATTAATGTGAATTACATCAAACTTGTACTTAAAACGGAATCATTCATTTATTTGTTACCCTTTTCATTTTGTTTGTGGTGCTTAGGGTTGAACATGTGTTTAGCACACGCCCCGGTGATGAGCTATGGCCTCAGGTCAATATTATTCTGTGTTCATACTCACATAATATAATTCACATGATAATATCAACCCCAAATTTTAAAATTGAACAAGGTAACTTAAGTACAATTCAAAGTGCAATTTTATTCTATGTTTTTCCTTTTTTTTTTCCTATGTTATGTTTTATGCCAGCTAGTCTTTAAATACCAAATGATTCTCTAAGAAAAATAGTTTTGCATGCTCAGTCTACTTACGGTGTTGGAACTATATCAAGGAAAACATGTATCACCTTCCTTGCAAAAGTTCTAATGTAACATTTTTACTCTCGGAGGGTTTTGTAGAATGGATTTTCATCAGGTGCACCCCCTCTCTTCCATTCAGCTCCTCCTACAACCAATTTCCGGTGGCCTTTTTTTTTTTTTTTAATTTGTAATGTATCAATTTGTGCTGCGCCTATGCTCACAGGCGTGGGGTATCCGCTGGAGCACAGTTGACTTACCAGGAGCCACACCCTTTAAAAGAGAGAGTTCTCTTTCCTGGAAGCCACGGACTGTCAGACTGCCTGCTGTGCCTCCTTAGTTATCTCCCACCCACACCAAATGTGGACAGGTTGGATCTTGTCCAGCTCTTCTGCTGGCTATCACATCTGCTGTGAGTTTAGGAGTACAGTGGTCTTGTGTCTAGAAGACACTGTTTCAATTTGGTCCTCCCTAACCTCTGGCCTTTCCCATAATTTCTTTTAAAAAAAATTACAAAACAGATCACTACATGAAAAGTAGAAGGAACACATACAACATGTACAACCAAAATATTGCTTGCAGTGAAAAGAATTAAGACATATTGCATGTAATTAACCTGCAAAAATAGGTTGACTTGTTTCAATTTTTCTACTAAGTCCTGCTTTGTTTTCTCTTCAATTTCCCATTTATATTGTTCTATTTGACCACATTCTATCATGTTTTTTTCCATGTGAAATTTCAGGTTCACGACTTCTTGTTCTAACTTCCTTTTATGCTTCTTTAATTTTTCACATTTCTTTTGTATGGTTTTCATAGATCGTAATTCCCGCTGCAGTCGCTGGTTTTCTTTATACAGACGTAGACATTTGGAGGATGCAGTCTCCAGTTTTGCAGTAAAATCATCACTCTGTAGACAGAAAACAATATACTCTTGTGCTGAGGAGTGGGTTGAGAAGAGTCTAAAAGAATACAAGTAACAAAATCTTACACAATTTTAATTGCCACAAAGGGTCTAATTAATTCTTACAGTGTGGTTGTTAATTACCCAGAAAGTCAACAAGAACAAAAGTCACCAAGGATCACAAAACAAAGCACAGTCTTTATTCTTATTATCCCCCATACAATAGTGTCATTGTTCTATAGCTTTATCTTAGCATGATGTCAACTCTTAGAAGAAAGCCTCTTAGATATCTCTCTTCACTTTTAAAGAAGACATAGGGATACCCTATCGTGATTCATAGGCCCTACAAATAACTGGCTGCCAGCAGAAGTAAGTAAGGCATATAAAATAATACCCTAGTTAATGAATCTTATGACAAAAGATTCTAATGTCAATAATCCTTTTTCTGAACTTCAAATATTTGAGAATATTTGAACTGAATTCTTAGATGCAGTGATTCTCAGAAAGCAATGATGTCTCCCAGTATGAAGGTTGAAAAGATATGATCCATATAATTTTTGAATAAGAATGACCTAATTCAATAGCATGATATTGTAATTGTGAGGCAGCTTAAGCCATACTGTGAATCCAAATGGAGGCAGCCCTACCAAAGTTGAGTCAAAATTCAGATTCTACTGTCAAACATGTGGATGAACAAGCTATGAGTTTAGGAGTACAGTTTATCTTGTGTCCAGAAGACACTGTTTCAATTTGGTCCTCACAGCCTAGTTTCAAGTCACTGAAGTTGATATTAAGTAAGCTGGCACCACTAAACCTTATGAAACACAGCTTATTTTTAAAAAGGTTGGCTTTGATACATTGAAGTTTGAAGCGATTATGATACAAAGTGGCACAGATTTGAACCATCACACTGTGATAACTGTGGTCTTGTAATGGGAATTTTAAGAATCTAGCAACCTTGGCTTAAACCACTTAGTGGGAGCAACTTCTGCATTGTTCCAATTTAGTGTTCATATTTCAAACTTCCAATCTTAAATTCTACAGGCGAAAGCATGAATGATAGAATTCTGTACTGCTTAGAAAAAAGAGTTTTAATATACATGATTATATTGACATACTGGACAACATCTTTCCCCCCTGATATTGGACAGTTAAGTGTTTGGCTAATGATCACAGATGAATATGAAAAATTCATTTCTAAAATCTAAAGATCAAACCTCTGGGGGCAAATGTTTATATAGTGGCTCATTCCTGATGAGATACATAAGGTTATAAGAAATTCATGGTCAAAATCTTGCTGAAAAGTCTTAGATATAAATAGACAACCCAAATTCTAGATCAAATAATTACTCTGTTATGATTTTTAAAGCTGTTCTAAAATCCAGAGATCCAAACACATACTTAGAATTCACAGTTTAGGCTCGGCGTGTAGCTCCATGCTAAGATGCTTGCTTTGTACCTGTACGTGCCAGGCTTAATCCCAGTGTCACAAAAATCATAATAGCAATAACAGCCACATTAATAAAAACTTTATTTCTTTTGTGCGTTGTACCTAAATTTCACACATTATTTACAAAATAATCCGGTAATAGCAACATTATTCACAATAATAAAAGCACAGAAGAGACCCTCCATGTTCTTTGGTGGGGGAGTGGCTAAAAATGTAGGCCATAATTTTGGTTTTCGACTCTTACAACATTTTTATTTAAAATATACTACCCAGTACATTTTAGTTTTCATTAAAATTTTTAAATTTCATTAAAATTAAAATTTATGTTATCATTAATTTTATGAATTCTGCAAGCTTCTACAAAGAGGACTATCTGTGTTACTAATATAATTGTATGTGTTGGTATGAACATAAGTATCTTTACAAATGAAAATGCTCTACTACGACCTAAAATATTTCTAATATTGGAGATATAAAACTTTCTTTTTATTATCACAAGAAAGAATAACTTACCAAAATTTCACTTAGTAGATTTTTCTTTAACTGGTCAATTTTCTCTGCTTGCTTTCTTGCTGTAGCTTTTAACTTGCAATTTTCAAGTCCAAGTCTATAACGTACATTTTAAAATAGTTACTCTCACACACCAGTTTTAAAAACAACACATAATTTATCAACAAATATCTGAAATAATATTTATATTCTTAAAAATAAAAAATAAAATAAAAAAGTATCATTTCTATCTGTATTTTATGGATGATAATGTAAATTTATAAAATGTGCAAAAATTCTTATACGCCTGAAACGTAACCCAAGCCTAAATTGTGTATTTCAAGTAAATCAAGACGAAATCTCATAGGTTGTCACAGCTGGTATAATTTTCATACCACACACTTTGCTTTGTAAATACTCAAGTCATTTTGCATGTTGTCGTGTACTTTTGCATGCAGTCTTCCATCTTCTCAGCGCATTGTGCAGGCTTTATGTGTTGGTCCAGGGCTTCTTGCAACTAAAACAAAGGAAAAATCCTTTACTAATAATCTGGTATAAATATGGCCATTCTGGGTTTTGTGCTAAAATTTCAGTGGACACAGTCATCCTTCACCTAAAGACTATGTATAACTACATTTTTTGTTGTTGTTGTTGTTGCAAGTGAAAATTAGCTAAATTACAGACACATCCAAAAGTATTCCTCACACAAAGCAGAGAGTTTATGATTTACAGAGTCTGAATAACTCTATCAGTCCTTTAAAAAGTTTGTTGTTGTGTTTTGAGACAGGATTTCCTCTGTGTAGCCTGGAACTGTGTCCTGTGTCCTGGAACTCATTCTGTAGGATACTTGAACGAGGACTGAAAAAATTACTGTTTTTAATTTATGTATTATCATGTCTGTCACTGTCTGTGTCACAATGATAGACTACACTATGGAAATCATGAGGAGGATTCATTTTGGCTCACTCATGGTTTGAGGAGCACATTCCTTCATGATGTGTAAGGTATGTGGTGCTACAAGTAGCTTACAGCTGTGGGGAAGGGGCCTGAGGTAGCTGACCATGTAGCAGAGGGAAATGTTAACATTTCATCCTTCTATACGAGGACTTGAGAGGTGGGGCTTGATCTTGTGCGAGCCTTGTGCTTGCAGTCACCGCCTCTGTGACTTCATGCTTGCAATGGCCCTGTCATGTCTGGCAAATAGTGTTTTGCTGTAGATGCCTATTACCTGGGCTCTTACAATCTTTCTGTCCCCCTGTCTGCAATGAATTCTGAACCTTTAGAGATGGGAGTGTGAAGCGGATGTCCTGTTTAGAGGTGAGCATGCCACCATCTCTTACACTCTGCGCTTTGACTGGTTGACCACCTCTGTATTAATTGCCACCATCTACTAAAAGAGAAATTCCACTTACAATATTCTAAGGCTTCTTTGGCCCCAAGCTACCAACACTGCCATATTCTCCAAGCAAACCAGTTTCAAGGGCCCATGAACCACATGACCAGGTTTATAAAGTCCCACATTTTGGTACCAATTTTTAGTGCTAGTTTCTCTCCTCTTTGCTGTCCAGAAGTGACTCAAGAGAAGAGAAATTTTTTTTCTCAGTTTCCTGGTAGGGAAGGAGGCATGGCAGCAAAGTTCTCCACATGGTGGAAAGAACCTGGCACACAGCTTTCTGTGTCTCTAAGCTCAGGAAGAGAGATAAGAAAGGAAGGCATGCTAGCTTACATGCCTCAAGACCTCTCTCCCTGGAACCCAGTTCCTTCATGTAGGCCTCACTACCTCAAGGTTCCCCAGCTCAACCCACAACAGACCAGACACTCAAACACGTGAGCTTGAGGGAGACAGTTTGCATTCAAGCCATAACTACACTAAGAACAACAAAACTGGTGCAACAGAGAGGATATTCCCTGTGGTGAAAATTTAAACTGTTGTGTTCCCAAGACAACCTCAAGTGTCATATGAAATGTTCCTGTGTATAGAAATGACTGCCACTGTTCCAATGACAGTGGTAATTTGAATGTCACATTCAGTACCTGTACAAAAGTCTAACTGCTGAATCTGAGGCCCAGACTCAATAGTTACTAGCTACGTGGTCCCAAGTAAGTTATCTTTTCCATGTCTATGTCTTCTTTGTAAGATGAAGACAATATTATTATGTGTTTCATTGGATGATTGGGAAGTTTAATGTGTACATAAAGAACTTACATAGGCTCATAGTATTATCATTAGCATTATTAGTATGCATTTAAGTTTTATTAAAACTTGATCTTCCAGGTAAGTGGCATGCCAATGGAAGAAATAATCTATGTGACATGGACTGAATTGTTCCTTCCTTCTAGAGAGTGCAAGAAATGGTAACTGTGAGTCCCAGAATATATTCTTAATACCCCTTGAAGCCATTCATATCACTAACTGCTGGAACCTTTGTCCACTTATCATTAGTTGCAACCCGTTTGTTCTCAGGACTCCTTGGTGGGCAGTGATGATATGGCACAGGGCCAGTATTTCCTTTTGGGTTAAGTAGTCTGCAAGGTGCATGAACATCAGAAGTAAACTAGAGCCAATGCCTGAAAATATTGGACTGTAATGTGAAATCAAGATTCCTGAATCAATTCGTTCCCAGTCACTGCGAATGCTGGGGTGCTTTAGCATGTGCTCTGATGAATACTGAAGATTATATGGAGTGATGGCACATCGGAAAAGCTGTATCCAGGGCATTTTAGTTGGCAAATTTCTATACGTGCATTAATCCCATCTCCAATTGCATAGTGAGGCAATGATAGTGATGGCAGGTCTCATTCCTTATCCGTAGTGAGAAAAATGCGATACAGTTCTTCACCGTTAAAGTGAGTGCAGTTAGTTTTGTATTTAATTTCTTAGCGTATTTAGAATGAAAGCCTTATTATGTCAGTGTTTTAAGTAAACTATTGCTGTGGAATGAAGAATATCATTTTGTTCTTTTTTTTTCTTTTCTTTATTAGCATAGTTTCACTGTGTGTAGTAGTGAGTTTCAAAAATACACTTTCATCAGTATATACCATGCATGTTGACCATATTTAACCCCAGCCAACACTGTCATTTTCTGTCTTTATCTTTATCGTTTAGGCTAGGCTAATCCCTCCCTTTTCCCAAATGATCTGTCACTTTCATAGCATTCATATACACCACACAAATATATAATTTTGTTCTTCTTTGCAGCATAATAAAATTCCACTGTGTTTACAAACCAATTTTTCTTTATCCACTCCTCTGTTGAATAATGCCACAATAAATATGGCTGTGCAAGCATCTGTGTAGTATGCCGACTTAGATTTGAAGAGTTACTCTTATCCTAACAACTGTTAAGCACACATATTTATGATTTATTGAACAGTATGAGCCATGTAGCCTTGTGTAGCACCTTGTGCCAGGAATTCAAGCATTTGGGAGGATAAGGCAGGAGACTCATCAGAATTCCAGGCTTACTCAGTCTATATATTGAGTTCTAGGTTTAGCTATCTGGCTGCAGCATTAGACCCTGTCCACGCAAGCAAGCAAGCAAGCAAGCAAGCAAACAGAATAAGCCAACCAGAGCAAAGAGGAAGAGAGAAAGAGAAAGAGAGAGAGAAGGCTAAACCAGCCCAGGTAACTGAGAATAAAGTCCAGCAGTAGGGGGATATTCTAATATATATATATACCAGTACGTCACAAGTGAGAGTTCATGGCAGTATTTTCAGTAACAGCCAGTGTGGGTGGTTTGAGTGAGAATGGCTCACATATTTAAGAGGCTGGTCCCCAGTTGTCAGAACTATTTGGAAAAAATTAGGAGAAATGCTATTCCCAGTCTCTTCCCCATCTCCCTCTTTCTCTCTCCCCCCCTCAATGCCTTCTGCTTATGGATAAAGATGTTAAGTTCTCAACTACTATTTCAGTGCCAAGTCTGCTGCTATGCTCCCACCAGGATGGTCATGGACTCACCCTCTGAAACTGTGAGCCCCGATAAAGTTTTCTTTTTAGTAAATTGCCTTAGTCATAGTGTTTTTTCATGGTAAAAAAGAAGTAACTAACATAGCCGTCAGGCAGAACCTTGATGTCTGTCAGGCGAGAATGGGTAATTGGAACAGATGCACAGTTATCGGAAGGGAAACGTGCTCACACTTGATATAACACATCACAGTATGTTAAGAGAAAAAAGCCACAGAAAAAGGACTCCGTATCTCGGGGCTCCATTTGCCAGAACAAAGAAATGAAAGAGACAAGGAACAGGTTGGTGGGTTTCTAGCACAGAAGAAGAGGGAGGGACTGGTCACTGAGCGTTCCCCAGATAAGAGTTTATGGTTTCTTTTCCGAGTCATGACATTGTTCTAAAATTGCCTGTGGTGGTGGAAGTGGTTGTGAAACATGCTTGAGCACATTATCAAACAGTGGGATTCTATACATTAAATGTATAACCTATATGATATGTCTGTGCTATCTAAATAAAGTTGCTTTTTTAAACTCCAGTGACAGAATCTAGATAATTTTCTTTTGTATTTACTTTGGATATAAGTACTACACTTGTTCCTAATATTTCTGTGCTTTAAAAAGTGTAAAAGTACCTTTTATTTGCCATCTGACCCTAGCCTATCAGTTCTCAATAGGACTGGCTGCATTGTCTTCCTATGTGGCCTGGCAAGGCTGCCTGCCACCTCAGGGGGAGGTGATCAAAGAGCCAGCCATTGAGTTCAACAGAGACAGTCCCTGTTCCCCTTACTGGGAACTTGGAGACTGAGCTGCCATGGGCTACATCTGAGCAGGGGTTCTCAGTTATCTCCATGAATGGTCCTTGGTTGGAGTAGCAGTCTCAGAAAAGACCCCTGGGCCCAGATTTTTTTATTCTGTTGCTCTCCTTTGTGGAGCTCCTGTCCTCTCCAGGTCTTTTTTGAATTATGGCTGAATGATTTAATGCAACTGTTCTGGCTCAAAACTCATGTTCAAGATTACTAATTCAAACTGTCTTCTATCAGCTTCTGACTGAATTGTTCTGCTTGGCCTCAAATTAACTCTAGCAATCTGTTCTAATCTTCTGGTTCCTCATTCTCTCCCTCTTTCTCTCTTCACCTGTGTCTGTCTTTTTCTCTCTTTGTAACCTGTCTCTGTAAAATTGTCCCAGTAAAACTGCCCCTTCTCCCTTTTTTCTCTGTGCCGCTCTTTTAAATTCCTGTCTGTCTTGTGAGAGTTGCTCGTATCCTATCCTGTCGAATTTTTCTCTGATTAGTCAGTGTCTCTGCCTCTCTATTAGACATCACCTTTAAACATGGGTGTTTTCTTCTTCAAACTAACTTTACCTTCATTGTTTGGGGTCAAAGGTGTGTACTAAGGACACATCCGTATACAAGCCAGAGGGATTAAAGGTGTGGGCTAAGGGCATGTCTCTATTCTAGTCATGTTGCTGAATTAAAATCCCTCTACAAAAATATGTCCAAAATGAGAAAGAAATGCCTCATCTTTCAAACTCTTTAAATATTTTCTGAGAAAAATGGAATAGCCTTTCTATAGAGTCACCTTGAAATATATACATACACATATATATTTCATATACATATATTTCAAGATAAATATATACTAATATATATACTATAATATATAGTATATATAATATATACTAGTATATATTATATATAGGATATGTACTATATATTATAATATATACTATATATATATATTATATATATGTATATATATAGTAAATATGTTCAGTTCTGAGGTCAGCAATATGCCTCACTGAGAGAGCATGTGTACAGCATGTGTGAAGGCCTGGACTCTAGCCACAGCACTAAGAAATCATAGCACAGAAGCAAAAGCCTTCGTTCTGGACGAGACTAAGCAATAAAGCAGTTCTGTGTCTACAGGAGAACTCATCATTGTTGTCAAAAGCTCTTTGTACTGAAATAAAGAATTGGAGCAAACTGTTTCTCTTCTGGAAAGGGAAGGAGTGACATCTTAAATACGATCTCTGCTTGTTGTGCTTTTCCTCTTTACCAAATGTTGGAACGAATAAGCTAATCTCTCCATTAACAGATCAAGAGGGCAAAGTCACAGTCAGAAAGCAGATGGTACTTTGTTACTAGCAAGGCTTCTGTGACCACAGAAAGATGAATTCTCATGGGAAATACCAAAAATCTTTCTTCAGATGAGGCCACTGTCAAGTCATTGCTCTGTGCTGTCTGAAACCGGACTTGAGTGAGCATTTGGATAAGGCCACTGAGAATGCCATCACTGTGCTGTAACAAATGGACTTGAGTTAACAGTACTTTATCCAGGTTGCTTAAAAAAAACCCAAAACAACCTATTCCCACATTAAAGTATGTACATTAAGTATATCCACATAGGGTTTTTTAAAAATACTGTGTACTTTTCATGAATCCTGTAAGTCTCATTAAAACACCATGTATACATACAAATACTTATATAGAGATTTGAAAGTGACTAAAGAAAATACCTGAGAACTAATTTTTTCTTGTGCCATTTCTAGTTCCTTTTGTTTGTGAAGGTGCTTTGCCAGAATCTCATCCTGTAAGATTCTGGCATTCTGCTCTTGCAAAAGCTGCCTCTCAGTGACATGCCGTTCCTCTAAAACCTAGAGATACATTTAGAGACATTTTTATTCCTGTACCACATGGTAGGATAAGTGGGGAGAAGAAACAAACGTTGGAAAAATGTTCAAAAAGCATATAAAACCCATAATAATCTGACTCCCACATTAATTACTCAAAATTTAATTGGACAAATTATGGCTATCTTTTCAACAACAAAACCCAAAACTTGGTGCCAGGAATATACAGTGCTTGCATGAGGCCCTGGATTCCATTCTGAACATATGTAAAATTAGGAATTATGGCACATGCCTGTGAGTCAAGAATTTAAAAGGAAGAGGAAGGAAGATTAAAAGTTGTGGTGTTTGAATTGGTTTGGCCCCCATAGACTCATGTGTTTGAATGCTTGGCCCACAGGGAATGGCACTATTTTTTATCAATTAATTTATTTTTTTATTAATTACAATTTATTCACTTTGTATCCCAGCTGTAGCCCCTTCCCTCTGCCCCTCCCAACCCCACCTTCCCTCTCTCTTCTTCTTCCTTACCCCTCCCCCAGTCCACTGATAGGGGAGGTCCTCCTCCCCATCCATCTGACCCTAGCCTATCAGGTCTCATCAGGACCGGCTGCATTATTTTCCTCTGTGGCCTGGTAAGGCTGTTCCCCCCTCAGGGGGAGGTGATCAAGGAGCCAGTCACTGAGACAGCTAAGAGGTGTGGCCTTGTTGGAGGAAGTGTGTCACTGTGAAAATGGGCTTTGAGTCCTCCTATGCTCAGTCTCTACCCATGAAAAGACAGTCTCCTCCTGGCTGTCTTTGGGGCGCTCAGCTTCTCCAGCCCCATGTCTGCTTGCATACTGCCATGCTTCCCACCATTATGATATAACTAAAACTCTAAGCCAGCCCTAATTAAATGTTTTCCTTGGTTGGCCTGGTCTTTGGTGTCTCTTTGCAACAATGAAACTCTAAATAAGACAGGAGCTCAAGGTCATGTAAGGGCACATGGTGAGTTCAAGAATGGCAGTCTCAAGTAAGATACTTGAGGAGGACACTGGATGAAGAAAGGTGCAAGCTGAACTCAGAGAGGACCCAATGGAGGGCCTTGGCTTCTAGTACTTCATAAAATAGTCATCTAAGTCATGGATGAGTAGCATTGTTTTGTCATTCTTGATACCTTCTGGTGTTTGCTCCATGATTGTTGATGTGTGGGACTTTTCTGGGAATGGTGACACAGCTTTATGCAATGCTGTAGTAGACTCTGCTGTTCTTCTCCTTGCTCTTTCTGTCCCTCTGCTTCTGCAGGTGGATCTCAAAGAGCACTTTCATCCAGAATGTCATTGCAAACTCATGAACCAACTCCAAGAGCCTCCTGCTTCCTAAGAGTTCCCTCTGTCTTGGACTAACATTCCTCCCACTGCCCCCTCCCCCGCCTAGACTCTGCCCTCCTCAGCATGAAGCAGCTAATGCCATCATTGGCCCTTCTCTGCCAATAGTTGGTGTCAAGCTCTAAAGAGCAGAGAAATGAAGGAGGCTTGAAGGGACTAAATAGACAAAGGAAACAGAAGTATGCTCCCCAAGATGAAAGGAAGCCTCTTTTCATGGAAGATACTGTGAGGAGAAGCAGTGGTAAGGCATTGGAGAGGATATCAAGGTAAGACAAATGGGGAGGAGAAAGGGGCAGACTTAGAGACCCTACAGACTATCCAACCCAGTGTCTATTTTACAGATTCCCAGTGTTTAGACCCTTCTATCCCAAGGGGTTGATTTTTTTCTTTTTTGCTTTCCCCATTGCCTGATCATTTATTTTTCTTAGATGCTTGGTTTTTCATTAATTCCAGGAAATGAGCTTGCCAATTCCTTAGATGACTACCAGCGCTCTCATGAGACTGTTATTATTTATTGTCTTTTTTTTCCCCCCCAGAGCTGAGGACCAAACCCAGGGCCTTGCGCTTGCTAGGCAGCACCCTACCACTGAGCTAAATCCCCAACCCTGACGCTTTTATTATTTAAAACCTAGATGATATAGTTAGTCACGTACCATATAAGAACACACAGTGGTCCCGAAATGAGACAGGCGCTAACTGACCTTTGGTAGTGAGGGCAGGACTCATGGTGGATCAACAGTGATGAAATGTGTGACACCCTTCCTGATCAGATGAATAGGTCTTGGGTGGAGCCAAGACAGCATGCACAGGGTATATAGACTTCTTCTTATCTGGGCCCATGATGTACACACAAAAAAATGACTAATCCCTGTAGACCATACCTCAGGATCCATGGAATTCTCTCCATAAAACTCATAAGAGGCAAGGGCAACCCAAATGATCAGGGTAACAAGGGCATTTTTTTGGAGCCTATCCTACTCTTGTGAATTCATTTTCAATTTTTTTAAATGAATCTGTATTTCCTTATCTTCTTCTTGCCCGCATTCCTTTATTCTTTGCAAACATGAAACAATGAAATTGGAAGCTACTCAGGTGGCTTTGGACACAACTGAGTTGACATGACCTAGGTCTCCTTAGTAAGTCAAAAGAAATAACCAAGAAAGTCTTCATTCCATTCAAGGAAGCCATAAGAATAAGATTACATTGCCTGTGAGTTAGATGTGCTGTGCTTATGTGAGTGCATGCTCATAATGATTGCAGGATCAACATGCCAAGCATATTTCTCAAATCATATTCTCACATGTAGGTAATGTGATTTTATATTTTTATATTCAATATATTTAAAGGGATAAACAATATTGATAAAATAAAAGCAAAATATAAATTTAAACGTATGACTAACTTACCTTGTTAAGATTATTTCTCACAGTCTTCAATTCCATATCTAGTTCTCTAACATAGATTTCAAGTTTTTGTTTCATTTTAACTTCTTTATTATATTGCTCCTCTTTTTCTTTTAGCTGCTCCTTAACTTTTTTATAAACCCAGTCAGCATTTTTTCTCTTCTCCTCTTCTTGTTTTAAAGCAAATCTATAGTTTAAAATGCTTATGTTAGGAATAAATTTTGTTAGAAAATGTTTGCTTGCCTGGTTCATAATACACTTATTATTCTAAAATTTCTATGTTCTGGAGTGTTTAACCCTCCTCTGAAGCACTCTTACTGTTGCCCCTTCTGATCTTTTCTGCCATTTTCAGACATCAAGACTAGTCAGGGAGAATGTCAAGTTACACACCAACAAAGGCAGATAACTGTCACCTTGATCCTACTTGTCATGAATATACACTGACATACACTTGAAATCTTAGAAAAGTTAAAGAAACCAGAGAGGAACCTAAATCAAGCATTCTGTCTTCTACAGCACAGTAAAAGAAGAAAGTGCTTTCTGTCTCTGTCTTTTCCCAACGCACAACCCAGAATATATGGCTCCTCTGAACAACTTTACATGGGTCATAAGAAGGACGGGCACTCTGGGACCAGCCAGTTGTTACTGGACTCCTCAGCAAATCTTCTGTGTGATGTAAACCATTGGATTTTATTTTACACAGAAGCAAGTGCCTTCTACACACACACACTATATCGATGAAGCGCATGTCCTGTTAAATCTCACCAAGAAGCTGGCTCTGGAGATGAATTTGGCCTTGTGAACTTCAGACACAAGCATGTTTGTCTCAGTCTGTTCTCCTAAATCCCTATCCGGGCTCAGGCTGTCCCCTGAGTCAGTGATGTGGTGAAAAAAAAGGAGAAAAACAAAATGGCCCTAGAGTAAAGGTCCTATGTCCTTCAGGACAACTAAGAAGTAATCATTCCCAACAGAGATTACTATTATTTACCTCAAAAGGATGTCTATAGCAGAAACTAATGTTCTATTTTAAATAGTAGCAATTCATTATGGTTTTGTCACAGCAACAAAAAAGTAAGTGATACAGATGAATACAAGTATATAGTGAGAAACAACATTTAATTATTTAATTAAGTAAACCCACAGGATAGACAAAGTGGGGAAAAAAAAGACTACTGAGATCAACTCACAAGTCCCTCTGTACTGCCTATACCACCCCAACTCTATATCTAAGCCTACTCTATTCTGTTGAGTATCCTACTCTATCCTGGTGAGTATCACCCCCATACTTGTTTTGCACATTCTGCTAGATAAAACCCAGATCCTACAGTCAGTACCTTAATCATATCTGGTGGTCCATGCCTGGTAGTCATGACTTCTGGGCTTCTACAGCTTTCCCAATCGCACAGCCTGATCTAGTCCCACCACTTCCTCCTAAATGTTTCAGCCAACATCCAGGCTTCTGCCAAGATCCACCTTACCACCATCCGCCCACTGGATTCTTTGTGCAGCCTTCACAACCCCATTCCATATTCATACTACCCATGCCCTCCTCCAGGGTCCATCCTGGTGAGTACCTCTGACCTCGCAGCCACACTTTTCTATAACCTACTCGGACTTAGCCTTGGTTCCATGGCAAATGCATCAGCCTAGTCTGGCCTTTTCTGCCTTCACTGCAAAGGAGCTCTAGGCTTGGTCCAGTATCCTCTCTCCCTGTCTGCCATACAATAGGACTCTCCTAGGTCATAACCAACCTTCCCCCTCAAACCTATTCCCCCACCACATACTCCCAGCTTTGAATAAGAAGTACATCCTATGTACCAGCCAAGTCCGCTCTGCCCACCTGACTGCCACTTCCAATCTCTACAGCCAGCTGGCTCCAGTATCTTCCCTCTCCTTAACACTGCTCTACCCACACAAACTTAAAACTAACAAAGGAACTCTATATACCCAGATCTCACCTTAGGAATACCAACCATATGAAAGATCAAGACAGTATCTTCTCTCCAAAACCTCCTAGTCCTGTACAAATGCTTGCTGATGAGGATTACTTAGATGAACTCCAGGACCCAGAAATTAAAAGAACAATCATAAACCTCAGAGAATTCAAGAAGTTTAAAGAAAACACACACACACACACACAAAAACAGCTCAGTGAAATCAAAGAGAAAGAGCTTAAGGAGAATTAATGCCCTAGTGATGCCCAAGAAAATACAAGCATAAAACTGATAGAAATGATGAGAACAATCCAGGGCTTGAAAAAAAAAAGAATTAAATGAAGAGATATAAACAAAGATAAGGACTCAATCTGAAATGAAGATGAAATTGAAAAGCCTAATAACTCAACTAGAAAATTCAAAGGAAAGCCTTGCAAGTAGAATGAATCAAGCAGAACATAGCATATCATGTCTGGAAAATAAAGTAATAGAACTAGACAAAATTATCGGTGAACATGAAAACATTTAGAAGCACAGAAAAGGAACACAGAGGAAATGTAGGGCATCACTTTTAAAAACCTTTAAATTATAGGCATAGATGAGGGAGAAGAATCCCAAGTCAATGACATAGATCAGATCCTCAACAAGATCATAGAAGAAAATGTACCCAAACTAAAAAAAAGGCACACCTATACAAGTACAAGAAGCACATGGAACACCAAATAGACAAGACCAGAAAGAAAATTTCTACAGCATAGCATAGTTAAAACACTAACAAAGAAAGTGTATTGAAAAGTACAAGAGAAAAAATTCAAGTCACATATATATGAAATGCCATCAGAATAGCAGCTAATTTCTCAGTAAAAATGTTGAAAGCCAAAAGAGTCTGGAGCAACTTATACCAAGTCCTAAAAAACCAAGGACAGCAAACCTAGACTAATATAGTCATCAAAACTACCTACCATGACTATACAGGAAAGAGAAAAACTTTCCACAACATAAATAGCCTTTAAAATTTATATTCAACAAACCAAACCTAAAGAAATCACAGGAAACAGTATTTCAGGCTGATGAGAAGAATGAGCATAGAAAAGAGCTGAGAGAAACACAAAGCCATAATTACTAAAATTAAAAATACCACTGAGAACACAAAATTAACAACAGGACCACAGTTAACACACACATTTCAACAACTTGAAATATCAATGTCCTCAATTCTCCAATCAAAAGACACAGACTGAATGTGTGGATCAGGAAACAAAACCCACCTACCTGTTGCCCATAAGAAACATCTTTTTTTTTTTTTAAAAAAATAATGCTTCATTTTCTCTTTTTTATTATTATTCTATTAATTATAGTTTCTTCACTTTGTATCCCAGCTGTAGCCCCCTCCCTCTGCCCCTCCCAATCCCACCCTTCTTTTCCCTTCTCCACCCATGCCCTTCCTCTAATCCACTGGTAGGTGAGGTCCTCCTCCCCTTCCATTTGACCCTAGCCCATCAGTTCTCTTCAGGACTGGCTGCATTGTCTTCTTCTGTGGCCTGGTAAGGCTGCAAGAGATCAGCACCATCAAGGAGAAAGAAACTCCCTACGCTGCAATGGGACAATATGAATGATGCCCTGAGGGCAAAATCCCACTCTTTGGAGACTCCATCTTGTGAAGCCTCAAGCTCATCTAAAGACAGAACACCTAAGCGGAAGAGATTCCCTGATCCTTGAAAGCAACTGCCCAGGAAAGTGTTTTCCCAGAGTTATCACCCAAAAGCTGTTGTCCTAGGCAGGAAAATACTGCATCTCAAGCAGGGACAGCAGCATCCCTGTGATGCTGGTTTTCCAGACATGAAAGATAAAGAATTGAGGGGTTCATCAGGTCTAGAGAGCAGCTGAGGAATAAGGATTTTCTCAGAAACTGGGTCAGAAGCCATTAGTATGATATTTTGGCTTTATTCTGCCTAAGTTCTAAGCCAATAAAAGGGTATGGAAGAAGGAAGCTTTTGCTCTTTGCCTGCTTGCTCTATCCTTGCTAACAAGTTCATTCATACACTTGTAGGGGATTTCTACTTAAGATCTATTTCTAATCTGACTCTTTGAGGTAGCAAGGCATATCTCTAACCCAGTTCTTTAATCCAAATCTAACCGGGCACACCCTCTGCTGGAAGACTGTCTAAGGACAAGGAAGAAGAAGCTTTTGCTCTTTGCCCGTTTGCTCTCACCTTGCTAGCAACTTTGCTTCTATTAGAGCCCACATCTTCAGAATTCCAGCACTTATTCATTTTACTTGTATTTATTTTGTGTCTGTGCAGGCTCATGTGCTTTAGCATGTGTGTGGAATTCAGAGGACAATTCACATTAGTCCTCTTCTTCCTTGTGCAAGTTCCAGTCTAGGGATTGAAATCTCTACTTACTTCCTCAAACTGAAATCTAAATAACTGGACAGATAAAATTATAATAATTTAGATATCCAAGATAAATCTTTTCTAAAAAGAAAAGTAGCCACTCCTCATAAAAATATAAATACAAACTCAAACTGGATAAAAAAAAATTAAAATTAAAAGATTAAAAAATTTCAAATACCCTGAACAGCAAATAAAATATTTCTGTTGGACTTCTAACCTGGAGAAGCAGTTAAGGTACCTTTTGTGCCAAAGTGTACCTGGCTCCCAGGTTCTCCCAGCATCTCTTGGCCCCTACCTGATTCAAGGATGGCTGGCGTACCTTGTTCTCTACCTTAAAATCCCTAGCTTAGGAGCAGGCTTCCCCTTCCCCTTCACTATATATTCTAGACATTTGGGGTTCCCTCTCTCTCTTCTCTCACTCTCCACTCTCTTTCCGCATCTCCTTCTTCTCTTTTCTCTCTGAGCACATCTTTCTCTGCTTCTCTCACCTCCACCTGCATAGTGGCTGAAAACCTGCATTTACATACTTTAACTTGTCTTGCAAGTTAATGCTCAGATCATCACTTCAAGAATGTTTATCATATTATATATTATATTTTATAGATTATAAATAACTGTAGACACAAGAAAATATATAATTAGTCTAAATTAAATGTATTTTTTTAGTTTAAATTCCTGTTTCTCTCATCTGCCTTTACTTCTTAGGGACATACTTGTTCTTGATTTTAACTTTGGGTATGATACTTTTATTTTATGTCACGTATACATCTTATGTTAAATGCAGAAGATGAAGAAGAAAAACCAGTCAGAATCATGATGGCTAGATAATGTGAACCAGGGATTTTCTTTTTCAATGGCTTTACCAACTCTCCACCCCCCATTTTCTCTTGATTCAGCCTCATCTATAACAGATCCTAGTAATGAGCCTTCCTGGTAGAGTGGAACATAAAAGAATATTTGCCTCTTTTAGCACAAACTGTGCTATTGCCCAAAGACAAACTATGACCTGAATCCCCCTCCCAAAGCACCACATCTGACTGACTTATTAAAAAGTCTGTGATTGTGGAGAGCTGGAAGGTTGCAGACTCCAGTTGGCATAGGCTATCTTATGCTTCCTTAGCAGCCACCGATTATCCCTCTGTTTGTTTGAGCTAATGTCCCTGTGAGTATTAGGTAAGCTCCTTTTCAAAAGAAACCAGTAGATTTCGACCCAAAGCCTAAGAATGTTATCAGCTAGCATCTGTGGTCTATCATCGATACTTCTCTGCTTTACATAATCTGGCTACTTGGTGTCCCCACCAACGTATTTTTGAAATATCTTCATTTATGACTTTCTCTTTTCTTTTACTATTGAAAGTCCACACAATAATGACCACATTGGTATTTGGGCCATGGCTACTTACATTTGGCTCCAGAATCAACTATTATTTTCTTTAAGGTGATTGTTGATTCTGTGTCAATACCAAACTTTCATATTCAACAAGACTATGAAAGCTGCTGCTGCTTTTTCTTCTTTCCCATCTTCCTCTTCCTTCTCACCTTCTTTTCCCCTGTTCCTTCTCTTCCCCACCCTCTGCAATAATGTTTCCCTGTATATCTCAAGCTGCATTTGGTCTTGAATTTGAGATTCACTTTGCTCTGCTTCACAAGGGCTGGGATTACACACAGCACTACAACCCCCTGGGTAGTCATGGAGATAAAGCTGGACCTTACAGATGCTAGGCAAGGGCTCTATCAAAAAGCCATATCCTGTCACCCTCGGACATTTTAAATTGAGAGGTCATACCTTAGTTTGTACAGTTCTTGTTCCTGTTCTAGTCTTTCACATCCTGCTTCTGATAGCTTCTTCTGTAGTCCATTACCTTCACTTTCCATTGCTGCCAATTTTCTTCTAAGTACTTTGCACTGATTATTTTTAAGTTGTATTAGTCTTTTATATGAATGAACTGCATCTTGGATTTTTAATAGGCTATTAGAATCTGAATCAGGGAGAAATCAATATGGAATTAAAATTTGTGAGTATTTTTGTATATGAATGACTGTGCTTTGTCACATTCCTTCATTCTTATACTGAACACACACACACACACACACACACACACACACACACACGGGCATGAGAAAAGTCATCTTTACAGCCACATAGCACAATAAGATAACTATGCTTAACATTAACCAAATATTTCAAAATAGCTAATAGAGACAATTTCAATGTTCTGAGGGCAAATCAATGACAAACATGTGAGGTTATAGATATATAAAAACTATGTTTTGGCAATTGTACATTGTGCATATGTATTAGTCCCAGAAATAGAATATACTTTCCCAAGTTTTAGTTAGAATAAATACTTGTTTACAAAGCAAACATTGTTTTATCAAAATATCTAAAATGCAGATAAAACTTCTAAAAGATAGAAAGATCCACAAACATGATTATGCATATAGATATACACACATATATCACACATATAATGCACAAAGACATGAAAATATAAAATGTTACCCTTGAAAGTAAATGTAACCTATTGCTTAGTGGTTTGAAGATTTACTAAGAGGTTAATGCTTGACAGTCTAGTGATTAGCAGGGTCGCAAACTTTATTTTTAATTGACAAGCCGATTCTAAAATTCACAATTACATCAATGGCTACAGATTTAAGGCGTTTATTCAAAGGTTTATGTTTTTAATCTTTACCATCACACAATAGCAAACAGAAAATCAACCAACTAAAAAAAAAAACCATATGAAATGCAAAAGATCTAGAATATAAAAATTATCCTGAAAAATAGCAAGAACAGGGGTTGATCTAAATATAATAAATATATAGTGATTAAAACAGTGTTGATCTTAGCATAATGAAAGCCAAATAAGTAAGTTACGATCAAAAGAATCTACTGGAACAAGTTGAACATTTTTTAAAGCTACTTTGGTGGGCACAATGAGAGCGCTGGGGAGAAAGGATGGACTTTACAATATGTGGATCAAGAACGACTGGATATCCACAACCACAAAATGAACCTGGCACACATCTTATCTTACATATAAAAAAAAACTCAAAATGGACCTAAAACTATAAGACTTCTAGACAAAGACTGGGATAGATGCACATTTGTTAGGGATGGCCGCAAATCAAAATCCATAACTGAACAAAACAAACAAACAAAAAACTCTTGCTTTTCAAAATACATTACTAGGGCTGGAGAGATGGGTCAGCGGTTAAGAGCATTGACTGTCCTTCTAGAGGATGCAGGTTCAATTCCCAGCACCCACACAGAGGCTCACAATTGTAACTTCAAGATCTGACACCCTCACCCAGACATACATGCAGGCAAAACACCAATGCAATGCACAGAAAATAAGAATAAATAAATAATTAAAAATACAATATTAAGGTTGAGGATTTACCTTAGCGTTAGAATGCTTGCCTAGAACGTGTAGGGCCCTCAACTCATTCCCCAGCACAAAAGAAAAGACAGTACTTAAAAATGTCATCTTAAAAGAATACACAGACAACCCAGAACATGGATTGGGGAAAGTCCTATCAAACAGTGCAGCTGATAAAGGGATGCTATCTGCAACAGATATAACAAACCTAAAATCAAACAAATCAACAATCCTATTGTTAATTGGCAAAAGCATGGAGATGACAGTTTCTCAAAGAAAACATACAAATGATAACAAGCACGTGGAGAAATGCTGAACATTATTGCTGATGTATGTTGTATTCGTTACCGTCCATGGAAAAATTAAAAACAGCTGACCATAGCTAGGCTTGAGAAGAAAGGGAATGGGAGATGGTGCAAACATGGAAACAGTTTTGTGAGCTCTCAGTGATTACAAAGGGGGGAAGAAAAGAGTGCTGTAAGTGCTAGATGTGTTACTATCTTGCTATATTGACTAAACGCGTGTTTAACAGATATGTCAAAGCTTTTCAAATGGTACACTTCGCATAGGTACAGTTCATTGCATACAAAAAACACCTCAGTAAAACTACAGAAAACAAAAGGCTTACAAGAACAAACTTCTAAAGCAGAGGATGGACACACAGGCAGGCAGTATAAATGAAATTACAGAAACAGCTGTGTCTGAAGCAAGGCGTTAACATGATTGTATCTTAATTGTTAACGATATGTGATTGGGGTTATGAAGTAGACCATGGTCTCAAGAGACAGGTGGGGTTAGCAGAGAAACAATTCAAAGGCATCCCAAGTTGTTCCAGGTAGAGGCAAAGAGAGCCTGACCCAATCATGCTCAAGACTGTGGCTTTAAAAAGACAGGGTGTGCCACGCACACTGAGGAAAACACGATAGGAATAGTAACATTTCTGGCTAAGTGTGTATGATGCTCTTTCTCCTTACATGTAGAGCATGTTTGTGACACGGCACTAAGACACCTCGGTGCTCCCCAGCCACCACTGCTCCAGCACAGTGGCCTTACCTTTGCATCCCAGGCTAAGGCGGTCAATTAGCTTCAGAACAGCCTCGTAATTAGGGCAAGGAGACCGGCCGTGCTCTGAAGCTGTTTCAGACGACTGAGTTAAGTCGTTAAAATCTTCCATAGCCTGCTGGGTTCCTTCTTGACCTTTAAAATAAGTCACATTGGTTCAAAGTGTACTTTAATATTTTTACCACGTGCTATCGGTACAGAAAAGGCAAATGTTCATCCTCTTATGGAATAAGAAGCACAGCGATTTCTGAAAAGAACTGATGTTTTCATCAGAAGAAAACTACCCATGAGCCAATGTTCCTCAATTTTATTTTAAAAGTTAAATATCTTCACATAACAAGAGATTCTCTATTTTTACCTCATTTTTTAAAAGGTATCGTTTAGTATCACTGTATTAGTGTACATTAATAGTACAAAATGAAGGGGTTCATTATGACATTTCCATACATGCATGCATATATATATATATATATATATATATATATATATATATATATCTCCACTTTACATTATTTTAAGATTTCTTTATTCATGTATTTGAGTGCTCTGTTTTCATGCACACCAGAAGAGGGCATCAGATTTCATCACAGATGGATGTGAGCCACCATGTGGTTGCTGGGAATTGAACTCAGGACCTTTGGAAGAGCAGTCAAGTACTGTTAACCACCAAGCCATCTCTCCAACCCCACCCCCATGCTCTCTTGCCCTCTCTCCCTTTTCATCTTTGCCCTCCACATCACTGGAAGCTTCTCTTTATTTTAAAAATGCATCACTTTGCATTTTATATATTTTTAAAATTCTTTATTAATTACACTTTATTCACTTTGTATCCCCCCCTATGGTTCCCCCCTCCTCCCGTCCCAATCCCTCCCTTCCTCCACCCTCTGCATGTGTGCCCCTCCCCAAGTCCACTGATAGGGGAGGGCTTCTTTTCCTTCCTTCTGATCCTAGCCAATTAGGTCTCATCAGGAGGGCTGCATTGTCATCTTCTGTGACCTGGTAATGTTGCTTCCCCCTCAGGGGGAGGTAATTAAAGAGCAGGCCAATCGGTTCATGTCAGAGACAGTCCCTGTTCCTATTACTATGGAACCCACTTGGACACTGAATTTCCATGGGCTACATCTGTGCAGGGGTCTTAGGTTATCTCCATGCATGGTCCTTGGTTGGAGTATCAGTTTCAGCAAAGACCCCTGTGCTCAGATTTTTTTGGTTCTGTTGCTCTCCTTGTGGAGTTCCTGTCCTTTCCAGATCTTACTGTTTTCCACTTCTTTTCATAAGGTTCCCTACACTCTGCCCAAAGGTTGGCCATAAGTCTCAGCATCTGCTTTGATAGTCTGCAGAGCAGAGCCTTTCAGAGGTCCTCTGTGTCAGGCTCCTTGCTAAAATGCTCAATCCCTATCCAGAAAGGCATTTTATATTTTTAATGAAATATTATTTTGTTTATTTTATAGAAGCTTACACCATTGCCTTTACTGTTGCTCTTTGTCCCAGAACCATAAAATTCTTTTAAGACAAATATTACGTCTGCAAAATATAGAAGAATGAGTGTACTTGTCACTTTACATAAAATATTACATTTGCCATTTATCTTGTTCATAAAATTTACAAACTGTTTAAAAGTAATTTCATACAAGGGTAGTTTCATTATTTGCTCCATTGATGATGTTTAGAAACTATTGAAAACATTGCAATACCTGTAATGGGAAGAGCAACATTAAGGGGCAAAGGCTAGTATTACTAACAATGTAACAAATTTAGATCAAACTTTCAGTCAAAGCAAGGGGGAAACAACATTACTTTCACTATTCAATAGACTTACACCAGGTGTTTTGTTGTTATTGTCATTTTTTTCATAAAATAAGCTTTTATGAGAATTAAACTCAGTTTGGAAAATATTACTGAAATCCTTATGTGGGGGAAAACCTTTTCATAATTGATAGGAATTATCTTTCTTGGGACCTACTGTGATGGTTTGAATAGGAATGTAACTGTTTGAAAGCTTGGCTCACAGGGCGTGGCACTGTTGGTAGGTGTGGCCTTGTTGGAGGAAGAATGTCACCGTGGGGGGTGAACTTTGAGGACTCTTCTGTGCTTAAGCTACCCCTAATGTGGCACAGTCTCCTGCTGCCTGAAGATCAAGATGTAGATGTCACAGCTTCTTCTCCAGCACCACGTCTGCCTGCACGCTGCTTTGCTTCATGCTGTGATGATAATGAACTACACTCTGAACTCTAAGCCAGCCCCAAAGAAATGTTTTCCTTTATAAGAGTTGCTGTGGTCATGGTGTCTCTTCACAGACATAAAACCCTAAGATACTTACTATGTGATTACGTGTATTGTTCTAAGCACTGGGCATGTGTTGAATTCATTTCAGTCCTCACAGAATTGTTATACATTAGTTACCTTATGAAGAAATGAATTAGAAAAATTCCTGGGATCCTGGGCTAGCCAGATGGTTTAGCAGGTAAACGCAGTCACTCGCTTGATGCTAAGCCTGAGGACCTGAGTTCAATCCTCGGGACCCACAGGGTGGAAGGGGAGGCCTGACTCCACATATCATCCTCTGAGCTCCGTGCACGTAGCATGTAGCAAGCACGTGTGCCCCCATCAATCGATGTAATAAAATGAGAGAGAAAGCCCGAGTCACTTACCCAAGCCGCTCAGCAGATCGTGGCTAAAGGAGAATTTAAGCCCGCCCAGGAATTCTGACTCCACAGCATGCGTTTCACTATGTGCTGTGAATGAGGTACCTCCAACCGTGTTTGAGTCATATATTGACAAATTAATCCACATTCTCACTCCACATCTTGTTAAAACTTATGATTTCTGAATCTAATATTTGTGTGTGTGTGTTGGGCGGGCATGTTTTACCGATTTGTAGTGTCGGCGCCATGTCAGTGCTGAGGACCCAAAGCATGTTCCCTAGAAGAGCAACAGGTGCTCTTACCCGCCATGCCATCCTCTAACCCCCTTAATTATTTTTAATTTGACCTGTGTCTGTGAATGCCTGCGTGTAGGTCTGTGTACCATGTGCATGCTTGGTGGCCAAGATCATAAAAGGGCATCGGATGCACCGGAACCAGAGTCACGGGCAGCTGTGAGCTGACATGAGACTATAGGACCCAACCCCATTCCTGTCTTGCAGCCGTCTGCAGCAGCCGTACCACGTGCTCCTAACCGGTGCGCTCTCGGGACCTATGTTTTTAAGACAGAGTCTTTTGAACCGGGAGTGCATCCTTTGGCTGGTCTTAGTCCCGGGAACCCTCCTGCCTGTGCCTTCTAGTGCCAGGAGCACCGCCAACCCTGGCGGCTTTGTAAGGGTGTTGGGAACCAATCTCCTGGCTTTATGCCTGTTGGGCAAGCATCTTACCTACTGAGTAGTATCCTCACCTCCAAATCTTGAAAATACTTAAAAAAATAAAATAACGATAAGCATAGGTAATTTGTGGAAACTCCACCCCCCCCCCTTTTTTTTTTCCAAAAGAAATTCCTCCGTGGGCAGGTATTTAGCTATTTACTTATGTACCTACATTTACCGTGCAATCCGAGTTAGTGACACCGTTGGCACTTTGGATCTCGTGGTTTATGAATGGCTATACTTTACTTTTTTATTACACATGAATAAATTCCCCCCTTTCCCTGGAATCTAAACAATGGTTAAAACGATTCTCCTGGGTTGTAGAGTGACTTACAAAATCACAACTTTGAATTCATTTCAGCGCACTTGACAAGTTTTTCCAGAAACACAGAGCAGCCCAAACCTCACCTCTTCACCGAAAACACAAGAGCCCACAATGGCCTCTAGCTGTGTCCTCCTGCCAGGAGGGTTCAACCGTCCCGTGGTGGCCTCGTGGGGTTACGGCTAGGCGCAGAGGCCTCTGGGAGTCTTCGGCAACTGTGTCCTGTGGTCTTTGGTAGTTGCTTCAACCTGCGTTGCAATGATTTAATGTACCTTCAGGTCTTAGAAACACAAGAGAACACTTAACAGGAGAAAGCAAGAGAATCAGGTGTTCAAGGCTAGCCTCTCCGTGCTTACATGACGATCGTGAAGTTAACCTGAGCTACGTGAGAGGCTGTTCAAAGGCAGAAACAAGAAAACAGGAAAAAACAAAATACAAGGACAAAAGTAGTAAAAGATTAGGGCAGAAATTGATAAAATGGAGATGAATGAACAACATCAAAAGATCAGTGAAACAGATTTATTTCTTTGAGATAAACAAGATTGAGAAACCCTGTATTAAACAAACTAACCAAACAAGATAAAGAAGATCCATTAATAAAATTAGATATGAAACAGGTAACACCACAATAGTTACTTATGAAATCCAGAGGGTTTTCTTTTTCAACTTGACAGAGGCTGGAGTTCCTTGAGACAAGGGGACCACATCTGAGAAGACGCCTCCACAGGACAGGTTTGTAATCAGGCCTATGAGGCTTTTCTTAACCAGTGATTAATGCGGGTGGTCCCAGCCCACACGGTGTACTGCCACCCAAAGACCTTCGGTCCTGGATGCTTTAAGAAAGCAGGCTGAGCAAGCCAGTAAGCAGGTTCCTTATGGCTTCTGCATCAACTCCTGCCTATAGGTTCCTGCCTTAGCTTCCTGTCCTAGCTTCTCTAGGAGATGGACTACGAGGGGTAAGTTGGAATAAACCCTGTTCTCCCAACTTGCTTTTGGCCATGGCATTTTATCACAGCAATAGAAGCCCTGAGACATTTAATCTCTTTAAAATATACAAATATCTCAAAAACCCGGTCTCTATTTTTATGATACAAAATTTATTAGTGCTATATAGTACATTTTTCTTACATTAAATTTATTCCTAAATATTGTTCCTTATAATTAATTTAAACTTAAACATTTTTCATGTTTTCATCATTTCCCTTCCCCCAGTTTTTCCCAAATTCTCATCTTACCTACTCAATTTTATATTCTTTTTCTATTTAAAACAAAGAAACAAAGAAACACACACACACAGAATCCCACAAATATAGAAGTCAAAATAAGCAAACAAAAGACCAATAAGAAAAAAAAAGTCTGAACAAAGGTATATGAGACAAAATGTCTGCAAAATAGTACTGAGTTTATTTTGTGTCGGCCAACTACTCCTGAGCATAGGGCCTACCATGAAGTGTGATTAATATACTCAGTGAGACTTAGAGAAAACGGATTTTTCCCTTTACAGGTGAGTATCACTTGACTAGCAGCGGGGGCCTGTGTCTGCTTCTCCTCTCAGTGCTGGGACTCCACGTGACTTGAACCTGTGTAGGTTTTGTATGTGCTGCCACAGTCTTTGTGAGTTCATATATGTATCAGTCGTGTTGTGTCTGTAACACACTGTATTTTTAGAACCATCCATCTTCTGGCCTACAGACAATCTGATGGAGGCATTTTCTCAACTGAGGTTCCTCTTTTCAGACAACTCTAGCCTGTGTCAAATTTAAAAAGAAACTAATTAAAAACTAGTCATAACAAAAAGGAACACTACTAAATAAATTTTTGTAAAGCCAGCTTTACCTTGGTACTAATATTGAATAAGAGATTAACAATAACAAAAACAACTACACATCATTGTTCCCAATGAACAGAAATACATTTTTCAATATCTTCTTCCAAGGTCCACGTAATAATATGGAGTATGAAGTGGAGAGACTGTATGAGGATCAAGAAAAGTGCTATGAAATGCTGTTTTCTGGGAATGACATGGCTGTTGCAAGCATGAACACAAAGCAGTTGTGGCTGCCTTCTCAAGAAGGATTCACAAAATGAGGCTTCACCCCTTTCTGAGGAGCCTTTAATGTTAATGTTTGCTGGGGGAGGGGCAGCACTTTCTTCAGTGATGTAGCCACTGGCATTAAAGCTTTGTGCAACCAACCCTATTTATACTTAGTGAGGCATGCAAACACTCAGAAGACTTGAAAGTAGAAGAGAGAATAGAAAAGAAAAATTAAAGGGTCAGTGAGAGCTGTATAAGAGAGGGTAATTGAGAGTAAATAGTATCACAGTGTATCATATATACATGTATGAAATTGTCAAGGATAAATCAAACCAAGACAACTTAAGTATAAAATGTTCAAAAACTAAATTCAACAATGCATTAAAAAAAGCCATATACTATGACCAACTTGCATTCATTCCAGAGATACAATAATAGTTCAAAATACACAAATCAGCAGATGAAATACATATTTAGACTCGACTTCAAAGGTCGCCCAATCATTGGAAAAGCTATAGAAAATGACTTTGAAAAATATCAACATCTCTTTATAAGTCTTGAAGAAAATTGCAGCAGAAGAAACATACCTCAACATAATAAATGTTATATAGAGCAAACATTGTGTTAAGTGGGAAAATACTGGACTCATTTCCTCTAAAATCAGGAACAAGTAGAGATGTATTCTTTCAACTCTTATTCAATGTAGTGTTGACATTTTACCAAGAGTTGCGAGGCAAGAGAATGACATTAGAGACGGACAAACAGAAAAAGAAGTTAAATTACCTCTACTTGCATAAAATATGATATTATACTTAAAAATCCTAAGGAGTCCAACAGACAATTCTGAAGCCAGCTAAGCACGTTCATCAAGATAGCAGGGTACAGAGCTAAAGGGAGAAAGCCTTTTCATTTATTGAAAATTCCATACAATATATTTTGATCACAGTCTTTCTCCTCTTCCAACTCCTCCCAGATCCCCCCTACTACCCTACACACCCAATTTCGTGTTTTTTTCTCTCTTAAAGCCAACACAAAACCTCAAATAACCCCACGAAACCATGCAGTCTAATTTGTGTGGGCCACCTCCTCCTGAGTGAGCACGGAATCTGTCCTGGAGTGTGGATGGCAGGCCTTTGAACGCCTTTGAAGAAAGCTGATTTTTCCTCTCACAGCAGGTACCAATTGCAAATAGCTTCTTTGTGCCCACTTCTCTCTGGGTGAGTGCTGTGCTTTTGGCTGGCATAAGCTTGCTCGGGTCTTGTGCATGCCGTCTCAAATTATGTGCATTCATGTGTGCATCAGTCCTCGGAGTTTACCACCTCTGTTCTCACAGTCTTGCGCTTACAGCCTCACACATAGATCCCTGAGCCTTGAGCAGAGGGGTTCGATAAAGACATTGCATTTAGGGCTGAGAGCTCTAAAATCTCTCACTCGCTACATGATGTCTCATTGTGCGTCTCTTTGTTTATTACCGTCTCTGGGAGCCGCTTTTCTGGTGAGAGGTGATACACTGATCCATAGATATAGAAATGTCATTTAGTAGTTTTACTGGTATGCTCATTTAGCTGTATAACAGTAGGTTTTCCCCTCTAGGGCCCATGACTTATGTAATCTCGGGTTCTTGGTTTCATTCACAGTGTCAGATATGGGTTCCCTATAATAAAGCAGGACTTAAATACAATTTTAAAAACTGGTTAATTCCATAATATTTATGTCAGTATTGTATCAGTGGGTATATCTTGCAGGTAGGTCATTATTGTAGTTATAGGTCTGTGGGCTACTAGGGAGTGCCTGCTGGGCCTGGGCTAAAGCAACGAGCTGGGGTGGAAGGTGAGGAGGGAAGGTCTTTGGAATCCACAGGAGCAAAGGATGAGACTGTGGATTAGATTGTAGGAGAGGAGAGAGTGGTGACGGTCTTGAGTGAGCATGTTTCCCTGGCCTGCTCAGCTGGTGTGTTCCCAGGGAATGCTAATAGTGCTGGAGGCCGGGGTAATAGAACAAGTCTTGGAAAGGAAGATTTTTGTGATCTGTCTGGGATAGTGTCAAAGAGAAAAGGGAGACCCATTTCAGCTCCAAAGCTTGGGAAGACACTAAAATAAAACCATATCTTTTGTTCCTAAATTTTATTTATGAATTAATACAAAACTTTCCAGACCAATGTGTCTTAATCCTCTTCCTCGTCGTCCTCCTCCTCTTCATCCTGGCTAATCTGGACGTAAGGAAATTCATTACTCTCCTTGCTGTTGGCAGTAACATGCAACCAGTCTTCTAGATTGTTCTTCCTCAATTTTTTTTTTTTTTTTTTTTTTTGCTAAGAAATTTCGAATACCTTTTGGAGAAAGGTACCTCAGAAGTGAAAGTAATCTTGCCCTTTCTCTGTTTGATGGTCACAACCCCTCTGCCAAAATGTCCAGCTTTCCCATTCAGTTTCATTCCCTCCTGGAGGAACTGCTCAAAATTGGCAGTATCCATGATTCTATTTTCTACAGTATGGGTGCAATCAAGGGTAAACTTCAGAACCTGCTTCTTTTTTGCCACCTTTTCCCCACAAGCTTTTTCATGGGTGCCACAGTGGCAGAGGAGAGAGAAAAGGAGCCTAAATAAAAATATTTTAACTAGCTATTATATACTAGTAAAATATAGATCTATAGGAACAGTTTTTAAAGGAACCCTAGCAATAAGCATAACCTCAAAGGTTAAAATAACCCCATAACCAGAACCCCTAACCCTCAGCTAACCTTAACCCCCTAACCCATTGGTCTTAGGGTGACCATTACTGTGATTAAACGCCATGACCAAAAGCAACTTGGGAAGGAAGAGGCTATTTTGTTTACACTTTCACATCACAGTCAATCATCAACTGAAGTCAAGTAACTCAAGCAGGAACCTGGAGGTGGGAGCTGATGCAAAAGCCACAAGAATATTGCTTACTTGCCTGTTCCACATGCCTTGCAGAGCCTGCTATCTTACACAACTCAGAACCACCAGTACAGGGGTGGGACCACCCACAGTGGGCTGAGCCCTCCCTCATCTATCACTAATTAAGAAAATGCCCTACAGGCTTCCCTACAGCCTGATCTTATAAACGCATCTCACTATCCTCTTTTTTTTTTTTTTTTAAAGATTTACTTACTTATTCTGTATAGTGTTCTGCCTGCATGCCAGAAGAGAGCACCAGGTATCAGTATAGATGATTGTGGGCCACCATGTGGTTAACGGGAATTGAACTCAGGACCATTTGGAAGAGCAGCCAGTGCTCTTTTATTATTGTGCTCTTTTATCATCATCATCATCATCATCATCATCATTATTAGTTACATTTTATTAACTCTGTATCCCAGCTGTATCCCGCTCCCCCATTCCCTCCCAATACCACCCTCTCTCCCTACCCCTTTCCAAGTCCACTGATTGGGGAGGACCTCCTCCCTTTTCATCTGACCCTGTTTTATCAGGCATCTTCACGACTGGCTGCAAAGTCCTCCTCTGTGGCCCAGCAGGACTGCTCCTCCCTTGGGAGGTGGGGAGGTCAAAGAGCCAGTCATTGAATTCATGTCAGAAATAGTCCCTGTTCCCCTTCCTATGGGAAACCAATTGGTTACTGAGCTACAACGGGCTACATCTGAGCAGAGGTTCTAGGTTATATTCATAAATTTCCTTGGTGGAGTGTCAGTCTCAGAAAAGACCCTTGTGCCCAGATATATTTGGTCCTTGTGGAGCTCCTATCCTTTCCATGTCATACTAACTCCCCCTTTTTTCATATGATTCCCTGCACTCTGCAGAAGGTTTGGTTGTGAGTCTTAGTATCTGCTTTGATACACTGCTAGGTAGAGTCTTTAGAGGCCCTCTGTGTTGGGATCAGTAAGCAGGCACTTCTACGGCCAGCTCCAAGGAACCTGACAGACCAGTTATCAGGCATTCGTGAAGACACCCAGACCACCTGCTGACCACCTGGAACTACCTGTGCATGCCCTAGATCACCCTATAAGAGAACTGGAGCCCTCTCCCTCTCTCTCTTCCTTACTCTCTTACTCTTTCTCTCCTCCTCTCTCCCCCCTTCCCCTAATAAACCTCCCACGTGGAACCGATCTCGTGGTGTGATTTGTGAACCCGCATGTAACCTCCACAGGCGCACAGACGCACGATTCCCAACATTCGCATGTTTCCTAACACTCTGCGGCAGGATCCTGTCCTGTTACTTGTTTTCTCCTATGTCCAGTGCACATCCCATTTGTCTTTCTAAGTGAGGATTGATCATCTTACCCCATGTCCTCTTTCTTGTTTTCTTCTTTAGGTGGCTTCAGTGTCCTCCCTCACGAAACTATAAACCCTGTGGTTTTCTATGAATGTCCTGTATCGGAGGGAGTAAGATGAGGCAGGGTCTGTTTTAGCTTGGTACAGCTCTCACATCCGGGAATTTGGTAGAGGTGGGTGAGTAAAATGGGGCGCTTACGTATTATTGTATCCATTTAACAATATTCTACGTCCTACATTAAAAGAGATGAGAAGAAAGGTTTGCCTCTAAGTTTACTTCCTGAAATCTGTTCTCCTATGTAAGGGATGTAGTGAGAGTAACAGAGGCTCAAGGGCCATGTTTTGGGAGCCCAGATGGTAGATTTGCAACTTGACTTCTGAGTATTTCCGTTTTCTCACTGGCAAAGTTATAGCAAGGACACAAAATTTCCTAACCTGTTCGAAGAAATTACAGTTTCTGAATTGCATACTTAGAAGTTACATACAGCAACGCTTAGCGTAGGAGGCATTTACTAAACCTTCCGTAGTGACATGCCCAACAGCCTCCGTTCAGCTTTTCCTCCAGAGCCGCTCGAGCGCATCATCAGGCAGCGCTTCAGCCTCCCATGCATCATCGGGAGGCGCGCGCTAGCTTCCGGCGGAGGAGCGCCGCAGAAAGACCTCGGGTTCCGCCGACGCGAGTGATTGCGTCATCAGGAGGCGCGGCGGGGCTCCCGGTGACTTGAAGTTTGCAGTCACGGGCAGCATGTCCGGCTGTAGGCTGTTCTCGCGTGGGGCTGCGGCGGCGGCGGCGGCGGCGGCATCGGCGCGAGCTTCGCGGGTGCTGAGGGTCTTCACGGCTAGGCGCCGCCCGCTGCACACCAGTCTGCAGAGCTGCTCTTTCGCCAAGGAGCTTTTCCTGGGCAACATCGAGCAGGTAGGGCGAGTCCTGGCGTCCCCAGTTCTCTGCTTCCACCTTTCGTTGCCACCTGGCCGCAGTTGGATGAAACTTTAGCTCAGTCCTTAAAAGACGAACATCTGAGAGGCTGGGCTCAGGGAATTGTGGCTTAAATAGTGTCGCAGAGGTTTCTGTTTTGAGGCAGGGTCTCTCATAAAACGTTAGCCCACGCTGGCTCTGGACTTACTCCATAGACCAAGCTGACCTTGAATTCATGATTCCAGGACTGGACAAACACCAGTACTCAAAGCATTTCTGGGCCTTCATTAGGAGAGTGGCAGTGGTACTTTAGAGACTCAGGGGTGAGAGTTAAGCAGCCATCCATGCTAGCGGCTGCCATACTACACTTAGTTGGATCTGAAGCTTCCACAGGGTCAGGGGCGAGGTTCAGTGGGTGAGGTTTGTGTGACATAGACTTCATTACAGCCACATGGCTTTTGTAATTGACTTCTGCAGTAGGATTTCTTGAATAACAGGTTCTGTTGCTTTATCAACTTGAGAGATGCTAATTGAAATTAAGCTCCTCTCCCGTGGTGTGCCTCTTTCAGGTTTTGTCTCTTTTGACTAGAGGATGCTTCCTTCTAGCTCCCAGGTTTTATGTTGTTTGTTTTGGTTTTGTTGGGGGTTTCTGTTTTGTTTTGGGAAGATTTATTTGTATTTTTTGTTGTTGGTTTTTGAGACAGGGTCTTGGTGTGTAGCCTTGGCTGGCCCGGAACTTGCTATGAGGACCACGAATTCACAGGAGTCCACCTTCTTCTGCCTTTCAAGTGGTGGGATTAAGGGTGTGCATCACTGTGCCTGGGCCCCTGAAGTTTCTACCTTTAATTATGTCTGAATACCAGCGCCTTGCCAGGTTGTTTGCTCTTGCCTAGTTTGCCCACTGGGATCAGGATCACCTTCCTCTCACACAGCCATTTGACCAAGACTAGGTGAGCAATGAGGTTGTGAAGGTGATGGAGTTGGGGTCGTTCGAGCCTCAGCTCTCCACAAAAGTGTCAGCCTTGTTCCAAGAGGCCCAGAATGGTGAGAGGAGTCATGTTTCTCTTTTAGTCTGCCTTGGCATTGGAATCCTGGTGCATAGCAGCATATTCCTTTAAGTCAGCTGTCTCTTCTGAATAGAGACCATGAGCCTCTTGTTCTTGGGCGTGCAAGGAGCAAATAAGTTCTGGAATATTGCTAATGTGGAGGAGTCAGTAAAGTGCGTAATAGGACATAGGACAGGGGAAATTGAGGGCTCCCCTGTGATGAGAGGCGACAAGGAGATAGGGGAATTCCCAAGCCTGGAAACTTGGAATTTGTCCCTGTTTTACAGCTATGTGTCCAAACATGCCACCCCATACCAAGCAAATATAGGGTGCCTAGAGCTTAGATGGTCACAGATCCGCGAGCCGTATGAGGTGATTTCAAATGCCAGCAGGAGATCCTGGCTAATTGGCCACTAGCGATTAGAAGCCACGTTATTCTCGAGGAAAAGAGAGTGGACACAAGAAGAGCTAGAATCTCACACATAGTTACTTCCTGTTCCAGGACTAAACTATGTCCTTTCTGACCTGCAAGCTACTTTCTTTGATGAACAGGATTGGAAACCAAACTAATAGAGGACATATAACCTGCTCAGATCCAGTCACACATGTAAGAGTGGCTGAGCTCAGGTTGAGTTCTTGTCCTATGACCCTGTTACCTCACATGCCTGGCATAAGGTAAGAAATTAGCTGCTCAACGTGGGGCACAAGTGATGATTAGATATGTTCCTGTTGTTGGGAGCATTTGAGCTCTCATAAAGACTGATGTCCATTTTAATGAAGAATCTCCATATCCATTGTCTCCTACACATCTCAAAGGAACCTTGAGGAAATATGACTTGCATAGTGCGGTGACAAAATGGAAATACTGCTGGAATTTGAGGGCCTCAAAATTACTAAATAGCAGGAGATCTAAATGTAATCACAGGCTTTTTGTTTATGGGACACTCTCCACCACTTGTTATCGATGAGGAAACTGTTGAAGATTAGGGTTCAACCCACCTGCCTGGGGAGGAAAATATGTACAAAGAGTCTTAGATGTAAGGCCCATACCTGAAATAGCTTGTGAAGCCATCTTTCTGCATTCTTCCTGAGACCAGATGTGGAATGCAACAGTTTTCCTCTTTCCTTTTTGATAAATCTTACAACCAGAAGTAGCTGAAAATTAAATTTGTCATTTGTGTTTTTCATTTTTAGAAAGGAGTTTTCCCATTTCCAGAGGTTAGTCAAGATGAACTTAGTGAAATCAATCAGTTTGTGGGACCACTGGAAAGATTCTTCACTGATGAAGGTATATGTGGCTCTCTTTTTCGTTGCCCTCTTCTGTTACAGGATTAAGTGGATTGCTTACATCTGCTTAGTTAAAGACACTAATCCAGGTCTCCTCTAGGTCTCTGTGGTAAGGAACTTCTTTTAAATGTTCCTGCACTTCAGCAGGCTAAAACTTCTGTAAGTCATGCTAAAGTGAGGAACTAGAAAAGATGAAAATAGCTGAGAGCAGGTAGTTCAAATTTGTTATCACAAAGGCTGTATAAGATAATGTATTTAAAAAAAAAGATAACGTGCATGTTTCTAAGGCTAAGTCTAGATCTTTGTACTGGGTGTTTTAGGAACCATTCATGATCTGTGGTCCAGCATTTTCGCAGGGACTGTATGCTCTTCTGGTTTCTTCCTGAAGAAGTAACATCTTGGATAACTCATCTAACATCACAAACAGGATATTGCTATCAGTGCAAGTCAGCTGACCTCACTCAGAGGTCACAAAGCTCAGCGTCATGTACCGGTGCATACATGTGTGTGTTCTCATACAGTGCTGCTGTGTGTGTACAGTCATGAACATACAGATGCAGTTAGATAGTGAGGATTCCCATGCTATCTTTTTGTGTTTAGATTTTACTAGATTCTATGACACCCTGAAAAATTTCATTTTTTTCGCCATTTTTCTAGTATGGGGTTGGTGTTGGACGGGGTTGTTTTGGAGACAAAAATCTCAGTCTTCTTTTCTGTTCTGTTCTTTCCTTGTTTCTTTGAGACAGGGTCTCTGTGTAATAGCCATGGCTGTCCAGGAACTCATGTACATGAGGCTGGCCTTGAGCTCACAGAGGTCCACCTGCTTCTGCCTCTTAAGCACTAGAATTAAAGGCGTGCCTCAACATGCCCAGCCAGGATCTCACTTTAGAACCCTGGCTGATCTTGAACCTTCTGCCTTAGCATTCCAAGTGCTAGAATTACAGATGAGTGCCACCATACCCAGCTAAGAATGTTTATTGTTGGAACTATCGCATTTGTAAGTAATTGTTCTTCCGTTTTTTATTTACATATTTATTCTTGAGACAGTCTTAATATATAGCCCTAGTTGGCCTAGAATTTTCTGTGTAGACCAGTTGGCCTTAAACTCACAGAAATCTGTTTGCCTCTGCCTCCTTCTGGGAGTAAAGGTATTTGCCACCGTGCTTCGCCATGTACAAGGTTTAAGTTGGTTCACTTTATATGGCATGATTCAGGGTGTGTTAATACATTCTTTCCAGATATTGCTTATAGCATTTCATGGCAAACATGTACCAGCTTGTTGAGCACACATTATAGTGTACTGAATTATTTACAGTTTAAAGGTACTTAGAAAACTGGTTGTTTTGTGACTCTGTGTTTTCATTTCTCTTGCATAAATGCCTAGGCATTTCACTGATGTTGTTTGTTTAGTTTTCTACAAAAGTACTATGTTTAAAATCCTCTGCCATTTTGCATTCTTATTAGCAACAAATGAGATCTGTTTTTTTTTTCTACCTTCTTTTTCACCTGGATTTGGATTTTATTTTAGCCTGACAATTTTCATTTAGTATCACATTTATGTTAATCAATTACCCTCAAGGGCTAATAATGTTAAAATGTTTTTATATTTTTTTCTCCTTTTTTATTTCCTGTTAATGTAATTGGTTTTTGCTGTAGATTCTGTATCTAGCCCCCAAGGGAAAGGAGATAAAATATGCTCTTTCATGTCATACTTGCCATAATCTGCTTCCTCCAACTAGGCCCACCTTTCACTTTTCATGGCTTCCTAATGAGTAAACTCATTTATAAGCTTAACTGCATTAAACTCAATAGTTTTAGAAGCTATTTTAGAAGGATTTTGTGGAGTTTTCTGTGGGTGATTGTGTTGATGATGAGCAGTTTTCTTCCTTTCCAGCCTGGATGGAGTGCTTCTCTGTGCTTGATTGCACTGGCCAGACTCGGCGTTATGATGCTGAGCAGGTGGCAAGACCAGGCTTCCTTGTCTTCTTCCTTATTACACAGACATGGTGGCACACACCAGTGATCTCTAGCTCTTGAAGGACTGAGATTTTTGATAGATTTGGATTATATTTGGGAACATATAGTTCTCTTTATTGACTTGTATATGCATAAGTATATGTTATGACATTTTCAACAGTTTATAATAATAGCGATGTTGTTTAATTTCATAGCCAAAGTATACTTTAATTAACCTGATGCATACAAGCAATACAATTAAAGACCTAGAGCTCATGATTGTTCACTTTAACCCTTGTATGAGGGGTTTTCCTATTGCTTTTATTGTATGTGTTTATGTGTGTGTTCATATTTTCATATATGTGTGCCACGGCATGTTTGAGGAGCTCAGAACATACCTTGTATAAATCAGCTCTCTCCTACCACGTAGGTCCCAGGTATCATATTCAGGTTGTAAGCCTTGACAGAAAATGCCTTTACTCACGGAGCTAACTCTCAAGCCCTAGAATGACGTTAGAGCCAGTGACTGAGTCAGCGTTACACAGAGTAAGGTGTTCTCAGAACCTGTGCACTCTAGTATAGGCAGTGAGGCTTCTGATAGAACACTGGGTAGAACGAGGCCCAGCCACAGCCTGCACAGTGCTGTCTGTGCTGACCCATTACAATTCTGAAAGCTATGTACTTACTCTGTAGTGTTTGAGAAGGTACCAGTAATTGATTTAAAGGTCCAGGAGAGTGTGTATTACTTGCTTCTCTCATCACTGTGACAACATTGTCTGTAAGGAGCACCTTCGTGAAGACGGGTTGTGTTGGCTCATGTTTTGAAACCGTAGTTGGTGGAGGGGAAAGTCTGCTGACAGAAGCAGATCTTAGTTGTGACGCCTCACTTCTCACACCCAGACAGAACCAGGACAGACGGTGTTGAGCTGGTGCTCAGCTCCTCTTCTCTTTTAACCATAGGAACCTGGTCTGCAGCCTATGGAATGGGGCAGCCCACATTTGGGAAGGCTCTCCCCTTCTCAGAAATTCCCTCAGAGGCACACCCAGAGGTTTGATTCCTATATCATTCCAAATGCAGTTGACAAATAAGGTGAACCATCGTGTATGCCCCCAGGAATCTGTATCTGAGGAGAACATGACACACTACTGATTTACATGACCCTGGTGACTAGCACCTAGGTTAGGAAAAAGACTTGGCACCAGTCACCTGAAAATACAGTTCTTACATGCCCAGTTGCACAAAATCAACAACATGCTCAGTGATCCTGACTAGATAACTTCAGGTTTTATACATTTTTTTTTTTTTTTTTTGCCACTGGTATTAGTACACTATGTGAAAACCATTCTGTATAATTTTATTTATATGAATATATCTTATTTATTTTTTCTTGCTTAATCAGGATATTTGCTTTTTTCAGTGGACTCTCGAAAAATTGACCGGGAGGGAAAAATCCCAGTTGACACCTTAGAGAAATTGAAGAGCCTGGGACTTTTTGGGATACAGGTCCCAGAAGAATATGGTAAGTAAGAACATGGCTGCTCACCTGGTGATCTTTCTCTTCAGCAGGTGCTTCTCATGTGTGCATAAAGGGCTTGTTCAGAAACAGAAGCCTTTAAGTGTACTCTTCCGTGCTCTGAAGTGCCAAATGATCTATAAAGCTGTGTTTCTACAGCCTTCACCTGCCTGAGCTGTGGACATTTGCCAGGGCAGCCTCTATCTGTGTCCAGCTCAAAGGTTCTTGAGATGTAGGGAGAGTACAGTTGGTAACACTTTTCAGGGTTGGACAGATTGCATGTCTGTGAGCTGCTCATTTGCAGATGTGCTATTTGGGCATTTCCCCACCACACCCAATGATATTATTACTGTAGCAAATGGGGGATTTTCTTGTTCTTTTATTCCTTACCTGTTTGTATCTTTAGATATTTAAAGTGTAGCCTCCCTTCTACAGCAGAAGGTGGCTCCCAGGAATGCAGAATAAGTCCATAGCGGAACCAGAGCTGGAGCTGGTCCAAGCTGAGACATAGCTGAAAAACACACTGTGGTGCACAGGGTAGCTTGCACAGCAGAAAAAGAACAGTCTGTCACAAGTGTTCCTGTGCCACAGCCTAAGAGCCTTGACTGGTGCCATCTGGATTGCAAATGTCTTTCTGGTAGAGGGGATTGCAGCATAGTCAGTGACTTCCTGTTTGCGTATTATGTCTATATTAGCAATTCAGTTTCGTGTATGTTTCTTTACCTCAAAGAAATCTGGAAGATATACACAGAAATGCCCTGGATAAGATCATAGATGATAGTTTCATGTTTTTAAAATTTCTTAAATGGTATTTGCTGTTATTTTAAAATTAGAAAAATAAAGTAAATCACTTTTCCCCAGTTGGAAGAATCTGCTAGACTTGTCTGTCTGTCCTAGGTGGCCTGGGCCTCTCTAACACTATGTATGCTCGGCTTGGGGAGATCATCAGCATGGATGGCTCTATCACGGTGACCCTAGCAGCACACCAGGCTATTGGCCTCAAGGTTAGCTGTCTCAGGTTATATTTGGGCTTTCTGGAGGAAGTAGGAGATGGGACTGTTTCTGTGACAGAAATGGGCTTTATAGCTCGGGGTCAAGGGGAGATGCCTAGCTGCACTTGCACTTTGGGAATGAATCCTTTCCTGAGCTGTCCTGTCTTTACATATACCTTACCTGCCCCCTCAACTTAAAGCATGATGGGGCAGCTTTAAAGACACACAGTCCTCAAGGATTTCACAATAGTTGGATACATCTCTGCTGTATACAGGTGAAAGGCAGTTAAATGGACTCCATGTCCAGCTTTGCAGCCCAAGATTAGGTAACCAGACTGCAGTTATTTAGCAACAGCTAAAATTTAGCACAGCTTTGAAAGGTGCATTTCCATGGTAGTTCTAGCACCCCATGTATTCACATTCCGTCATCCAAGTCACCCATCCCTACGGAAAAGGTCCTCAGCTTTTAAGTCACGAGGTGAAGACCCAGAGACAAGTCGTATCTGACCCACAGTCAGCCAGGAGTGCACTGCACTAGGCAGCAATGCAGTCCTAGATAGGAACTCGAGAGCTGCCATTGTGTCTGCCGCTGTGCATAAGTAGTTGGCCTTCCCTGGGCAAGCTGCACTCCTAAGTTGTGTCTGAGGCTGCTGCTCTGAGCTCACACTGTCTTCTCGGGAAGTAAATATTGTCAGCAATATTTGGGGCTGCCTCATAAATGCATCTCACTCTCATCTTCCTGTGATCTGTGTGTTTCATCTAGGGGATTATCTTGGTCGGCAATGAAGAACAGAAGGCCAAGTATCTGCCCAAACTGGCATCTGGAGAACACATCGCAGCCTTCTGCCTAACAGAGCCAGCCAGGTCTGTCTCCTCAAACTGTCATTTGGACATTCAGCATTGTCCAAGCTCCCTGATTAAAGAAACTCTTGATAAACCCTGGTAAAGCTCACATTCCCATGTTGAAACTTTAGTCTACATTGTTTCATTCCTTATCTCTGAGGCCTTCAGAGGATCTATAACCATTGACAGGATAATTATCTTATCTCTGACCCATTGAGACTTACAGATAACAGTCCTGAAGTATCTACTAACTCAGTGTTTGTGGTTCACGGGCCTCTTGACACCCAGGGATACACTCAGACTTCACTAAGTCTTTCAGAGCACGTGGGTGGGTGCTGAGTCCACATTTTCAGATTAGGAGCTGAGGCTCAGTGAAGTTGTAGCCTGTCCAAGGCCACACAACCAGGGCACAACAGGCATGGACAAGACTCAGATTCTGATGTAGGTCCAGCTGGCATCTTGCTTAAGCTTGTTTCTCTTTGTATGAAATTCTGGAGCAGGCTTCCTGCTGCTATGACCTGAACACATAGAAACTCTTGATAAGCCCTGTGAAGCGCACATTCCCATGTTGAAACTTTAGCCCACATTGTTTCATTACCGTGTTTTTATTTGTTATCTACACACACCTTACAGTCTTACTGGAATGTGCCCATCTGCTTCCAGACTCTGGCTATTTTCCTGTTTGGAGCATTAGAGTTAAAGTGAAACAGGCATGTTTTTTGTCTGACCCAGTATTTTAAAGGGCTGTCTTACTTCCAAGCCCTCCAGCTCATTCTACTCTTATCCCTGTTCTCCCTCAATCCCATCTTTCTGTCTTTGCAGTGGGAGTGATGCTGCGTCCATCCAGACTCGAGCTACATTAAGTGAAGATAAGAAGTACTTCATCATCAATGGCTCCAAGGTACGGCCGTGGCCTCACTGCCCTGCCAGCTCTAGTCGGTGCTTGCTGCCTCCGTGTCTGCCTTCTGCACACCGTGGGCTACTAGGTGTGTGCCAGTGTTTCTTTATCAGAACACCTAAGGCATGGCTGATTGGCTGGCCTATGTCCCTCAAGTGGCAGAGCCAGGGCCCTAGCAAGGCCGTCTGACTCCATAATCTTGTTGATTCTACTCTCAAAACTGCTTTTATGTATGTGTTTTCAACTCCAAAGAGGCAATGGATAGTGCACTGCTCTTCCGTGGCCCTGGCACCAGCTAGAGGAGCTACACACTCGTGGCTGGTAGTGTTTCTTCTGTTGGCATCACCACCTCTGGATGTTATCTTTGAGATTTGATCAAGATTGCTGAGAGAGAGAACACTGGAATACCATTAGCAAATGGGGGAAGGGATAATAATGTCTTCCTACCTGTTTAGCATTCAGATTTCCCTGTTCATCTCTTACCCTTTTCCCTTGATCAGTTTGTTTGCTTGGATCAAAATGTAGATAATTACCATACATTGCAATACTTTGAGGACCTTTTCCTCATCCCCCAATTTCACTTTTTTAAGTTGATAATTAAATACAGCATATGAAACTTGTACGTTAATGTTGTGAAGCAATGATAAAAAGTCCTTCTTCCTTTAAGTCTGTCGTTGGTGTGCTAATGAATGGGGCTGTCTGGTGCAAATGACACAGAGGCTGTGTTAGTATCATTAGCTAGACTACACTCCTGCCACTTGTTTCCTGAGAACATCTTTGCTCTGCAGAGACTAAGCTATGCTCCTGTGCTCTCTCACAGGCTTGGCTTATTTGGAGCATTCTCCATGTCCGACCTGATGTAGAACACTGTATGTCTGGCCTGAATAGAGCTGAGGGCTGTCGCCAAGGATCTTTTGTTTTTTTCCCTCAGGTTTGGATCACCAATGGCGGACTGGCCAATATTTTTACTGTGTTTGCAAAAACTGAGGTGGTTGATTCCGATGGTTCAATAAAAGACAAAATCACGGCTTTCATAGTAGAAAGAGACTTTGGTGGAATCACTAATGGGAAGCCTGAAGATAAATTAGGCATTCGAGGCTCCAACAGTAAGTGTGACAGATATGCATGTGCACGAAGGTATCAGAGAGACTTGAAAGAGACTGTGCAGTCTGACGGGCTGTGAAGGTGAAGTGGTGCTTAGTTGTTTGTGGTTTTAGTTCAGCACTTTAGCTCCTTAGGTACATTCAGTGTTGATTCAGGGAGTAAGGCCAGTTGAAATCCCAGCCTCAGTGGGAACAGGAATGCACACCACACAACCACAGCTGCTGTAGATAAACATCCTGTGGCAGTCCACCACATCTTTCTCGCCTGGAGTCCCCTTCTCTCCTTCTACTTGTTATTCCTTGTTCAAGCCTCACTTCAGTGGAGGCTGATAGCCTGTTTGTTGCTCTCAGTTCGCCCATATGGCCATGGTGTTCTTATTATACTAGCCTCATGGTGGAGTTTTAGAGTAGCCATCCTACAGCCGACTGTGTTCCACTCTTGACATATCAAGGTCCACATCGGTGTACCCTGTGTCTTTGGAGCTGAGCATTTCAGCAGTGTCATTCACCTGTGACAACTGGGGTCTGGTTTCCCAGCATCTTTCAGGACCCCAGAAGATGTTCTGGGAATATAAGATGAAGTCAGAGAAGAAGGCAGGTGCTCCCCATATTCAGTAGAATAGCCTTTGAAAGAATGGCCAGGTCCTCTAGCCAAAAGAATCTCATTGACTTTAATGTCTGATGAGATGCTGGTATTCTCCATTTGCTTTTCTGTCTTTGGCTATTTTGGTCTTTTCAGCTTTTGTTAAATTTCACCATAGAAAACTCTGGTATGGCCTTTCAAAAGAATGATAGCCTTCCTTCAGCTCCATTTCTCTCTGTCCTGTGCTCTTTATTTCTTCATAGCACTGACCATGCTCACGTGTTCTTGTATTTATGATTTGTCTTCCCTGCCAAAGAATGAATTCTGTGAAATCAGGAACTTGGCCTTTCTTGCCTGTTCTTTATCATAAGTGAGTGGATTAGTCAGTCAGTCACAGGCCTGTAGGTCAAGAACAGAAAAGTAGTTTGTATTTGTCAGTTACCATCTTTAAATTCTGTGTGTTTTAGCATGTGAAGTCCATTTTGAAAATACCAGAGTGCCTGTGGAAAATGTCCTTGGAGAGGTTGGAGGTGGCTTTAAGGTAAGTTGCAGGCCAGTCTCATGTAAGTGCTGTGCCATTTTACATGTGAGTCTCATGTTCTGCTCTATCCTTTCTTCTGGCAGGCTAGCCTGTGCTTTACCTGTGGTCTCATGTAGCTCCTTGCATACATTCCTGGCATAGGAAATCAGCAGCATGAAGGAAGGCTGGAGATTTGGCTTTCTCCTAAAGGAAGGAGTCTGGGTAGGATGATGAGGAGTCTTGATTCCCATTGGAGAACTCCATCTGGATTGAGGAATGGAGTTCCCCTCTCTGGCACGTGTGAAAAGCAGGCTAGTGGGCTTGAGAAGCTTAGGTTCCTAGAACCCATCAACTTGAGTCCTTGCCCTAATTCTCCTTATGATCAGATTTATATTTTAAAGATTTATTTTATTTCTCTGCGACAGTATAGAGTCTCATTATGTAGTTCTGACTGGCCTGGAACTCACTTTGTAGATGACACTAGCCAGAGTCCTACCTGCCTCTGCCCCTCACCCCCAGCCCTGGGATTAAAGGCATGTACACCCGTGTGTCTGCATTTATGTATGTGAATTGTATGTGAGCCTGGTATCTTCAAGAGGCCAGAAGAAGTCATCTGATCCTCTGGAACTGGAGTCACAGGCTGTTGTAAGCCCCCGTGTGGGTCCTCTGCAAGAGCAGCAAGTGGTCTTAGCTGCTGAGCCATCTCTCCAGCCCCAGATTTATATTTTATTGAGAAATAGTTTATGTGACATTTAGTTTATACACATTTCTATCAGTTTTAATATATTGTCTGTTGTGCCATCATCACTTCTAATTCCAGAAATGTTTCCAGTTTTATACCCATCCTTTGGCAACTGCTGTTTCTATTATTCTTCCCTGGGATTGTGGATGATAAGCATTTCATATGACTGGAATCCTATACAGTGTATTTTATGCCTGGCTGCTTTCACATCATATTCTCAAGCATCTTCATGTGGCAGCATGAGTCAGTATTTCATTCCTTTGAATGGATAAATGATCTACTGTGTGGGTAAACCACATCCTACTCATCTGCTCTTTAGGCTGAATTGTTGACAACTTTGGGGCTAGTGTCAGTAACACTGTTCTGATCTTTTGTCTTCAAGTTTTGTTTGAAAAATATGTTCTCAATCCCCATGAGTGTAGAATTGCTGGATATTTGAAGAGCTTTTTCCACAGTGGCTATAGTGTATGAGATATTCCACATCTTCACTTGTGTTGCTGTCCATTTTAAAAATTAAACCTGTGGCTTCACTCAGTTCTTCACTCAGCTCTCTGGTTGGAGGAAATCCCCTGTGACCCTAGATGAGGTAACACAGCATGGCACCAGAGCTGTGTGCCTGTTTGGCTCCCAGCCTTTCACTGTACTGAGTCAGAATAAAGGGTAAGAAAGACACAGGGACCTGGCAGAGCCATCAGGCATTGTCGTTGGCACCTGGCATCTGCCACTAGGGTCATCTGTGTATACAGGCTTGCCTGCCAGGTGTGTGCTGGCTGTTGTCCTGAGAAAGTTGTGACGCTGCTCTGAGCCACAGCTGCTTCTGTAAAAGTGGGTAGTGATCCTGAAGCCCGGCTGGAACATTCTTGCTGCTTGTGGCCTACTTAGATCAGTCGGGGTTTCTGTCTCTTTCCCAGAGACAAGGAGTACTGACAGGCGTGAGCTCACTCAAAGGATGAACAATGGCTGTGTGGTCAGAGTGAGGCCAATGATGTTGATGGAAAGGTACAGCAGTGACTAGCCACCTATTTTTGCGGGTTAGAACTGCTTGCTTCTGGCTTGAAAACAGGCAGGGTGATGAACTTGGCATGGATTCTGGCATGGGATTCTGTAGACATCTGCCTTTACTTTCATGAAAACAAGATGCTATGGCTGGCTCCCTCAGCCTCCTTCAGTGCCTCTGGACATTTTCCACCTTCCCTACAGGTAGCTATGAACATCCTCAACAGTGGGCGATTCAGCATGGGTAGTGCTGTGGCCGGGATGCTCAAGAAACTGATTGGTAGGTATATTGTTACTTAACTCATTGCTCTGACAAAATACGTTATAAAAACAGCTTTAGGAAGGGAGGATCGATTCTGGCTCCATCTTGGCAAGATGTGTCTAGAAAGCATCTCTAGGTTTGGCTGCTGGAGTGTTGAGTCAGTTGGTCACATTGTGTGTGAAGTCAGTAAGCACAAAGTATGAATGTTGGTGCTCCCATGGCTTTCCTCTTTTTTATTCTGTCTGGAACCCCAGCTTATTGGCTGATACTGCCCATATTCAGGGTGGCTTTTCCCTCCCCAGTTAAACATCTCTGGAAACTCCCTCACAAGCATGCCCAGAGCTATCTCCTGGTATCTAGATTCGAGATTCTAAAGCCAGTCAGGTTGACACTGAAGATTAATCTCCACCCTAGCTAAGTCAGGAGCAGGAGCCTTCCACAGCACCTGCCGCACACCAAGAATGTCTTCACGATTTCTGCTGGGTGGGCAAGTCTGAGCTAGACCACTTGGACAGAGAGCTTAAGTTTAGCATCTGGCCTTTGATTCAGACCAAATGTGTTCCTTCCCCAGAGGCTGTCTTATTTCCACACTCCTCTGCTTTACACACTAGTCGGGCATTCTTTCAGAGCGTAAAGGGTTGCCCTTTCCATGAATACATGGCTCTTTAATGAACTCCAGTCCATGAGCTGGGCACTAAGAAAACATTAGCCATGATCTCACTAGAGCCATGGCTCTTCGGGCATAGCTGTGAGCCGTGGAGTGCTGGAAGCAGAAACGACCCTGTGTGTTTTGATGGTTAGAGTTTACAATAATGTAGGCACATGTTTGCATTCTTCCCTCTATGTGGTTAGTGGAGAAACTGAGGCCTAGAGAGGGTGGTGGTTTCCACAAGCCCATGCATCATGACCTAAAGGCAAACCTGCCTGCTAGGGTCAGCTGCTTTCAACATGCTCTGTAGATCTCATCAGTGAAAGTTCTCACAGTCTAGAAATGTGGGTGTAGGAACAGTTCGAGACCAGCAGCACCTGGATTGCACCAGAGGAAGTATTTGGAAAACAAATTGCAGGCAGAGCTAGAGGTGCTGGTGCAGGGTAGAAGGCTGAGTGTCCCTGTGGGGCTCTTAGAACTGGCACTGTCAACAGCCATGCACAATGAGGCCCCAGCCAGAGCTCTGACATGAAGGCACCGCTGATGCTGTGTTGAGTATCTCTGAGCCCCCTCCCACGTCTTTCTAGGATGCCCTGTGCACCTGGCTTAGTGCTGGATGGCTTCCAGCCTTCACCTCTTTGTATCTTCCCCGCATTCCTGCATGTTGGATAGAAGGGAGGTAGAGTGTTCTCCTCCACACCCTCACAACTGACTCAGCATTCTGTGTTGTTAACTTTCTCTGCTGCCCAATGAGGACAGAGAATGCACATCCAACCAGCTGCCAGGAAGTGGGAACTCTGGTTTCAGGGTGTCTGACCTCAGTGACAAAGCTCTCACAGTACCTTCTGGGTGTTGAAGGGTCATCATGTTGACCTTAGGGAATAGTTTTCCAGTAATCAGAAAACCAGTTATGTTTGTTTTGACAAATGTATTCTTCTTTAGAACTGACTGCGGAATATGCCTGTACGAGGAAACAGTTCAATAGGAATCTGAGTGAATTTGGTTTGATTCAGGTACTGAAGACTCTCTGATTTACTGTGGATGGGGGGCGGTTTTCAGTTGCTGTCTCTTACTGTGCCTGTGGGCAGGGACTAGGAAGAAAACTGTACAAGGCATTATTGACGCTGGGACAGCAAGGCTTCTGATGCAGTTTGCTTCTCAGGAGGAGAGAGGGTAGGAGATTTGAGTCTGTGAACATGCAGATCGCTTCTTGATTTGGTTTTTCTGAACATTTCAGGAAAAGTTTGCGCTAATGGCTCAGAAGGCATATGTAATGGAGAGTATGGCTTACCTCACCGCAGGGATGCTGGACCAACCAGGATTCCCCGACTGCTCAATTGAGGCCGCCATGGTGAAGGTAATTCCAGCAAGTTGAGCTAGCTAGAGGGAGGTGAGCCTTTCTGATCACGGCATTGTCAGACATCTTCCTCCTCTTGTTAGATGTTAGAACTTGACCTTATGATTTGCCCCTGTGTAGATGTCTGCATTAGGGCCCAGGGTGAAGCTGGGAGAGGGGACTTAGAGCAGTGCTCACCTGAATGTGAGTCTGTGGGACAACTCACTGCTTCCCAGGATAGAGGCATGACAAGTCATGCTGGGCCTGGAGCACACAGACTGGTCACTGGTCCAGAAAGACAAAGGGACTTGCCTCTACTTATCTGAAAGTTCCTCCTGATACCACTCATTCCAAGTTCTGGTTTTCCTCACGTTCTCTAACTGCATCCTGGGCAAACACTCCTTACAGCCCAGGTCTTGCTCCTAGGAAACGCAAGGGAGTGACTTGGTGGTCGAGCACTCCCATCGGGCTTTAACCTCGCCTGTGTCTGTGGCAGGTGTTTAGCTCCGAGGCTGCCTGGCAGTGTGTGAGTGAGGCTCTGCAGATCCTCGGGGGCTCAGGCTACATGAAGGACTACCCCTATGAGAGGATGCTGCGTGACGCCCGCATTCTCCTAATCTTTGAGGTGAGCGTGCCTTCTGGCTGTACTTCCCTGCGCCCCCATAGTGATGGCCTGTGCTTCCCCCAGCCTCCCTCGCCCTGAGAGACACTTCTAACTGTCCAGAAATGGCCTACAACGATGTAGGCTGGTTATGTTCTCTGGTTGGACCCTGTTAGTAATATGCAAGTGCCTCCACCCCTCCTTGCTTTGCAGAGGGAGTTTGGGCTGAAAACACAAACAGTCCCCTCAAATCCTACTCCTGAAGGCCATATTCACTGAGCCCACAGCTTCCCAATGACAGCTGTAGTTTTGCCAAGTGCTGGCTGGGCACGATTGGACAAATCTATGGGAGACCCAGGTCAAGTCTCAGCTCCCACTTTGCTTTCATCTCATACTCTAGGTTATGATTTTACTTTCAGTAAACTGAAGTAGTCCAAGGAAGGTTTACTTACCTTTCTTGTTTTCTTATTGTTGCCTTCCATGAGTTTATAAACCTACAGGGTCCAGTTGAGTTAACTATACCACGGAAGAGGGGATTTGGACCAGACATACTTGGGAGGCCATGGTGTGATGACATGTAGGGCCTGACTGCCAGAAGGATGCTGACACACAGAAAGCATAAAAGACGGGAATATTCCCAAAGGGAGTGTGTGTCTCGTGATGACTTGATGACCCTTTGCAGAAGAACTGCCTTGGGAAAGGGCTATGTGTGACAGGTGGACAAATGGCATATACCGGACCCAGACAGGACTTGGGGTTAGCACTAGGTAAACAAGGAATAAGGAAGTCTTTGTGGATACATCAGTCATCCTGCTCTTGATGTGCATAAGGCAGTAAAACAGGACACGGAGTTGGAACATGGAGGCTGACAGAAAAGGATCTGAGCCTTGGATGACCTTGACCAGCACAGGGACTTTGGAAGCCCTAGGACATTTGTGATTAACTTGGTTGTGGAATGCTCCCACCAGGAGGTAGGAACAAGCAAGATGGATAGGTCTTCGCAGTGTCACGGTGGCCATGAGAGTCTGACACTTACACAGAGAGAGGGTTTGAGTTGCACTGTAATCTCACAATGGCAGAACCTTAGACTCTTGTCAGCACTAATGGAAGCACTGCTCTTTTGGCCCTAGCCAACATCTCTGCCTTATCAATCAACCACTACCTAATAACAGAAGGGTTAGCTCCCTCAAGAGCCAGACATGTCTAAGTTGTTTTGTCCAGGGGCTACTCTCTATTGGTATTTCTGCAGGGAGAGGCCTGCATTTCTCTAGATCCTGGCTAGGTGGTGTGGTCAAGCAGGGTTTGCTCTCAAGGCCATAATTTGCAGAAGGGTGGGGAAGTTATTTGGGGCAGACTTTGTTGAGAGCTGGGGCAATACCACATTAACCTCCCTGCCTAGCTTTTTCTCCTAGGGGAGCTTCTCTCTCCTTGATGCTACAGGATTGTGCTGGCTGGGAAGCCTGGGTCAGGGACCGACAGATCCCTGATATATAGTACAGTTGTGGTAGAGGCCTAGTAGTCTTGTGGGTACTGTTTTGGCATGGAGAAGTGTGAGCGTGTGCGTGCACACACATGTGAGAGAGAGTGTGTGTATGATCAGTCCCCTGAGGAGCTTCCAGCTACTGCTGCTCAGCTATCTATAGCTTCCCCGAGGATTCTGATCTAAAAGAGCCATGGGTTATCTGTTCCACATTTTCTGTGTCCTGGGAAATCTGGTTCCAGTTTTAATGAGGATTGTGGAACCTAGAGAAAGGCATAACCATACAGGACAAGCAATGAGAGATAAAAGTCCCAGTGGGAGGCCATACTGATCAGTCTTACCACATTCCCTGTGTGTTCCCTAACACCTGGCCACAGCCTGCTGCTGTGCCTAGCTCCCGAGCTGCTTCAATGGCAGCCTCTACCACGTGGACAGTGGGTAGTGTCTGTACCTGACCAGTCACAGGTTGCACTGTTGGGCTGCTTTTGACCTTCACACTTCTGGCCACAGGGAACCAATGAGATTCTTCGGTTGTTCATTGCCCTGACAGGCCTGCAGCATGCTGGACGCATCCTGACATCAAGAATCAAGTATGTGCTATTTTCCCATCTGTTCCGTGGTTCCTACCTGTCAGGATGGGACAGAGGAAAAGGCTGCCCAGTCTTGGAACAGTGGGTGGGGAGTACAGCCTGCACAGTGGTTCACTGCAAAGCTGCCACAAAGAAGGACAGTAGCATTGTGTCACAGTGATGAGGTCCGGAGACCCACATCTCTAGCTTGCCCCTCACCTGGAAACAGCAGGTCTTTAGAGTCGTGTTGTCCCCTACTCACACTTGTTCTGTTTTCTTCTTCCCCTGCTAACTCTAATCTCCCACACTGGAGGTACCAGTGCTTGGAAATGTTCACAGCTGGCTGGGCTACTGAGACACCCAGGAGCTAAGAAATAAGGGGTGCTCCATTAATGGTGGCCAGTCTGAGACTAGTTTCTCTTCTTTGCCCCTCTTTCTCTCCGCTGCCCTCATTGCAGGGCAGAGCAGCTAAATCCTTGCTGGAGCCATTACAGGCTGCTAATAGGATTTTGCAGACTCTTTAACTGTTTGGAAGCTGGCCGTCCAACTGGCTTCCCCCTGCAAGGAGGAGAAAGCCACCCCGCACAGAGCCCACATGCTCAGCCATAGGCGAGCATGAGCTCTGTGGTGCCATACTGCTTGTCAGTGGGAACCAGCTGTAGGGTCTTAAGTCACAAAACTGTGAACTTCCTGCAGAGAGCTTAAAAGCGGCAATGTGATCACGATCTTTGAGACAATTGGTCGGAAGCTTCGGGACTCACTGGGCCGAACTGTGGACCTGGGGCTATCAGGCGATCTCGTACACCCCAGTCTTGGAGTAAGTATTCCCACTGCCTGTACATTCCCACAGGAATTCCCAATCCAGAAGAGTGTGACTAGCATGTAGGCTCCTCCAGGAAGCTGGGAACACTCAGATGCCCCTCTCTGTCCTTGCTCTATCTCTGTGGAACCCTAGACTGAACATTAGGTGGGTCAAGTGGAACCCTCAAGGAGAAGAGAGACTAAGTCTGTCTTCTTCACTATAGGACAGTGCCAGCAAGCTTGAGGAAAATGTGTATTACTTTGGCCGAACTGTTGAAACCCTATTACTCCGATTTGGAAAGGTGAGTGGGTCCTGCCAGGTGTGGGACACCGCCTCCCCTACACACAGCCCCCATGATCAGGAGCCATGGCGCTACTTGGTGCCTGTTGCCCACCTATGAGACCAGGCCTAGAACAGAAATCTTGGTCTCCATAGGGCTGGAACTGCTGCCAGTGCAGCCCCTGGAGGCCCCTGCTAGTGGATTATTCACAGTCCTCAGCACCTTCCAGCCAGAGAGTGGCTCTCTGGAGTCCCTGGAGGGGCTGCCTACCTGGGGCTGCATGCCAGGAGTTAATCTCTGAGGGGAGTCTTGCTGCAGTGACACTGAGCAAAACAAGCAGCAGTCTCTGGTGTCAGACAAGTGTCTGAGACCTAGAGAGGGGCATCATTGCTCACCGAACCTCTGTCCTCAGACCATCGTAGAGGAACAGCTGGTTTTGAAGAGGGTAGCCAACATCCTCATCAACCTGTATGCCATGACAGCTGTGCTGTCTCGGGCCAGTCGCTCGATCCGAATTGGGCTCCGGAATCATGATCACGAGGTAAGCCTTACACAGCTCTACACAGCAAAGACTGGACAGATCCATAGTGAATTGGTGTCAGGGTCACAGCTACAGGTGCAGCCCTTAATCCCACTGTGCTTTAATGGGACCTGGAACCGAGGAGAAATTGGTGGTGTGGCCTATTGGAGAGTCTCGTACAAGAGAGACAGTGAGTCAGGGTCTCCTGCACCAAGTGGTGGCTACAGAGAAGGGTAGATGAGTTTGCTGTGGGTGTGTCAGTGCTGCTCCTAAGCCATGGCTAGTGCTTTAGTCTCATACAGGAGACAGATGGGTGAGTGGCAGGCCCACCCTCAGTCATTACCTGCACAGCGCTCTCCTCACCCTGCAGGAGAAAGCAGACTTAGTCACTAGCAACTCCTGTGTACCAGGCTCTTGACACACGTCATTCCAGAGAAGCCCGTGGGTGCACACTTCACAGAGAAATAGCTGTCTAAGCTCCTTGTTAGCCTGCATTCATTCTGTCAGAGTACTGTGTAACTTCTGAGCCAGGCTTTTTTTGCCCAAGATGTGATGCCCTGTATGGCAGTAGGCTGGGTTTCTTAGAGTTCAGAGGTCAACTTCAGAGCTCTCAGGTGCCATTCTTTTTTACCTTGATTCTCTAGGTTCTTTTGGCCAACATGTTCTGTGTGGAGGCTTATTTCCAGAATCTCTTGAGCCTGTCTCAGCTGGACAAGTGTAAGTGAGATGCCGTGTGAGGAAGCGTGCACCCAGGTCCAGTCACCAGTGATTGTGAGCTGCTGCTGCTGCTGCAGCCTCATTTCCTCTCACAGCTGCTGCCAGGAAGGAGGGTTGGGCGCACAGCACAGGGCTTGCAGATCAAGTTCAGCTGGTAGACTGCGGCCTCCTATATGGGAGATGCTAGTGCCTGTTAAGCTGAGGTCCCAGAAGAAGACAATCATTGTACCTGTCTCTTTAGCAGACTGGCCAAAATGGCTTATGGAACTGCAGTATGCTGTATTGGTGATGAAATGGCTTCTGCAAATCTTTGGCCCTGGAAAACATGCTCCTTTAGGCCAGCTTTTCTATCTGAAATGCTTTTCTTTTTTTTTTTTTTTTTTTTTTTTTTTGCTTTGATTTTTGAGGAAGGGTTTCTCTGTGTAGCCTTGGCTGTCCTGAACTCTTTTTGTAGACCAGGCTGGCCTAGAACTCACAGATCTGCCTGCTTCTGCCTTACCAAGTGCTGGGATTGCAGATGTGTGCCACCACGCCCGGCTCTGAAACACTTTTCCTCTGTTTGTCCATGTTTTGAAATATAACCAGGTTCTCTTTGACATGACAGTCTGAAGAGCCTTAGCCCTGTTGTCTGTTATGGTGCAGAGGGCCCTTACTGAAGATTTAATAATAGCCTGCAGCTGTGGAACCCAGCCCAGGCTCCCTACATGGCCTGCAGAACTGTGATATACTGTGGAAGGTAGTGAAATGGTCTCTCTAGGAGCCTGTGACGGCCTTTGTACTTAGACCCTGGGGGGTCTAAAAAGTATATTTGGGTACAGTTTCCCATTGGAGAACTGACATAGGTGACTACACACTCCTTGGACCATATTGCAAAAGTATTACCTATGCCTTTCTCCTCTCACAGATGCTCCAGAAAACCTGGATGATCAGATTAAGAAAGTGTCTCAGCAGATTCTTGAGAAGCGAGCCTACATCTGTGCCCATCCTCTAGACAGGACGTCCTGAAGCTGGAACTGTGTACCCGTACCTATCTAGCTCAGGTTAACATAAGTCAGTCTCTTCAGAAGATAAACCATGGGGTCATCTGTGTGGACTGTATGTCATTTGTATGCACTAAGCAGTTTTCTTCTCTGTGAAAGAGCAATAGTTAGGTTTTTACCTGTAGGCTCTGCATCTAAAGAGAACACATCTTCTAGAAGGAAAGAAGGAAGGAAGGAAGGAAGGAAGGAAGGAAGGAAGGAAGGAAGGAAGGAAGGAAGGAAGGAAGGAAGGAAGGAAGGGAAGAAAAGGACAAAATTGTTGAAGAAAGAAGAAGAAGGAACCAAGTTGCTGATGGCTCTTGTGTGTGGCTACAGTGACACATCTCAGTGGAAATGGGCCCACCTCCATGACACAAGCTCCCGGGGACCTAAGATGTAGGCAGCCATCCTGCTAAACCATATGCTGAAGAAGAACCTGAGAAGCTGGTCTATACCACCTGCTGAAACTGTTGACATAACAAAAACCATAAACCGTCACAGTTTATATCCAATTTAAATTTCATGTTCTTTCAGTCCATAATCATGAGGGGTCTTAACAATAAAATTCCTTCTTGAGTGTTTTAAAGCTTGCATTGCAGAGCTCTTTCATTTCCTTTGTTAGGATCATTCCAGGGGGTTGGTTGGGTGTTCTCTTTTAATAGAATGTTATTTGTTTATTCTTTGATATTTCTGTACATGTAATAATGTATCTTGGCCCTTCTACTCCTCCCTTCTGTTCCTTCTGCCATCCCCAACACGCTCACCTCCCTCACTGAGTCCATCAGTGCTGCATGGCAATGTGTGTTGGCTTGCTCTTGTGCATAGATTCTTTCCGCCCTCTCTTAAGCAGCACCCTCTGAGCTGTGGTGGGTGGTTGATGTGGATGTCCCATTGAGAGCCGAGTATGCAGTAGTCCTTATTCTACTTAGCTCCACAGTCCTCCATGTTGAACACTCAAATCCAAAAATAACAAGTGTTGCTTGCCATTTTGTTGACTTTGTAGTGTTTTGTTTTTGTTTCTTCCTCTCATTCGTAGTATTAGTGTAGTATGGTTTATTCTTTCCTGGGGTTGTTTTTCCTCTTCAGCCTCAAGTATTCCTTCAAGCATCTTCTGTAGAGCTTTCCTGTGCTCGTAAAATCTTTTAATCTATTTATATCAAGGAATTTTTAAAATTTTCCTTTAATTATGTCATAGTTTTGCTAGGTGTAGAATGCTGGGTTGGTGATTATTATCCTTAGGTATTTAAAAATACACTATTCCAAGATTATCTGGCTTTTAAATTTTCTGTTGAACAATCTGGTGTTATTCTGATGGGCCTGCCTTTATATTTGTCTTGGAGGGTTTTTGTTTGTTTGTTTTCATTTTTGTTTGCCACTTTATTTCTTTGTTCTGTACATTTAGTGTTTTGTTATAATGTGACAGGAGATTATTTTCTGGTGTCCAGGCATATGCTTCCTTTGAAAATGTTTCTGTGCTTTTAGAATCAGATCCTTTTCCCATGCCTATAACTGTTGCTGAGGCTTTCCACAGAGTTTTTTCTTTGGCTTACTCTATTTTTTAGTCTCTAGCATTTCATTTTAGTTCCTCTTTAATGTTTATGTCCTTCTCCACTTTCCCTCTCATCTTATCCATCACCTTCCTTATTTCACTCAGCTGTTTGTGCTGTGAGTATAACTTCCTTGTCAGGGATTTCATTTGACTCATTCTTACTAGATGACCCTGTTGCAGGGTTAGTAACTTTTGGAGGAGTTATGTTGTCTTGTTTTTCATGTTTCTTATGCTACTGTTTGGGATTTCTACATGCTTCTTGGTTGACTTACATGTTTATTAGATATGTTCTCTCAGTTGAAGTATGTGCGGTGGGCAAGAGAGACTTCAATATGGGAGTACTGTATAGTTTAGAAAATAGTATCCCAGACCTAGAGCTTGGAGTGCCTGGTATAAGCTCTCTGTAAGCTCTGAGTAGAATATTAACTGTAAAATCAGCCACAGCAGTTTGATGTTCCCACTGTGCAGCTGTAATGCTGTCTAATAACAGTGGCCCCTTTGACTTCAGCAGTAGTGGGAGAATAAACAGTCAAGGATGATATGATGTCTACTCATAAGATTAGGAGTGGAAAGAAGTAGAGTGGATTAGATAGGGCCAAGGGGCTGGAAAGATAACTCAGTGGTTAAGGGTGTTCATTGCTCTTGGAGAGGACCAGAATTCAATTCCCAGTACCCATGTCAGTTGGCTCACAACTATCTATAACTCCAGATCTAGAAAGCATGCTCTAGCCTCATTGGACACCTGCATTCTCATGCCTGAACTCATAAACACACATATTTGCATAGTTAAAAATAGAAGCTAAAAAAATAAGGATAAAAATATTAGATCCACTTTGAAAAGAAAAGAAAAATGAAGCAGATAAAGTAACCAGGAAGGAGAAGTTGGAATATCATTAGGGCCCACAGATTATATCAGAGATTGTTAAAGCTGTAGAAGGTTATTATTAAGAAGTAGACCTAGAAAGATAACTCGGTGGCTAAGAGCACATACTATATGTGCAGAGGACCCAAGTTCAATTCCCAGCATGCACGCCAGACTGCCTTAGCTCCAAGGAATCCAACACCTCTGGTCTTCACAGGCATCTGCACAGCCACACACATAATTTATGGTCCCTAATTATGGTGGCACATACCTTTAATCTCAGCACTTGGGAGGCAGAGGCAGGAGGATCTGAGTTTGAGGCCAGCTTGGTCTACACAGAGAGACCCTGCCTCAAAATAGATAGTTGGATGGATAGATAGATAGATAGATAGATAGAGAAGGCAAAGAAGAAAAGAACACTTGGGCAATGATTTGCTGGCACAGCTGCACTGACTTGAACAGTGAAGTGCCCCGTGGCTCAGGAAGGCCATCATGCTGTGGATTGGAAGGGAGTGGAAACTGTTGGTCTGTTCTCAGAGCTCTAGTTTGGGAGGGAGGGAAAGTTGTACAGCTTTTCCTGGTGGATCTTTGCACATCTGTGTGGTCTGTGCTGTCACAGATGTGTCTGAATGCTAGGTCATTAGGGAGTGGTGCTGTTAGGAGGTGTGGCCTTGTTGGAGGTAGTGTGTCACTGTGGGTGGTCTTTGAGGTTTCAAATGCTCAAGCTAGGCCCAGTGTCTCTTGCTCCTTGTAATCTGGATATAGAACTCTCCGTTCCTTCTCTGGCACCATGTCTGCCTGCTGCCTTCATGCTGCCATGCTTCCAGCCAAGATGACAATGGACTAAACTTCTGTACCTGTCTGTATAGGCCAGCACTAATTACATATTTCCTTGCAAGTGTTGCCATGGTCATGGTTGGTGTCTCTTCACAGCTGTAAAACCCTAAAAAATAAGACAGAAGCAAAGCTTGCAGTTTCTGTTCCTTTTAGGAACAGCTTTAATTGGCTAGCTACTAGAACAGTATGGTGTCCATTTGAAAGAGCTTACAGCTACATTCTTGATTCTCAGCATGTTTGCTTGCTTGCTTTATTCTGTCTGTCTGCTGTCTTGTCTTTCTGGTTATCTTTTATGAGTGGACTTATTTCTCTAATTGCTTTCTCTGTAGGTTTGTCATTGTACAGGAAGGCTACTGAGTTTTGTATGTTAATTTCCTATCCTGTCACTTCAATGACAGTGCATATCAGTCTTAGAGTTTTTGGAAGGATCTTCATGGTCTCATATCTAGAATTATATCTGTGAATAAGGATACTTAGCTTCTTCCTTTCCTATCTGCAGCCATTTTGTTTCCTTTATTCCATCTGGTCTTCAGCTCTGGATTTTGGCCCTGCCCCCATGAGGCTTACTTCACCCTCTCTTATTTGTTGCTTTCTGATTTTTGGCTTCCCCTAGATTATTCCCTGGAGACTCTGGCTGACCGGGCCTTAGTGTTACCATCTGGGTCCTTCAAAAATTAGTATTTTTTTTTAATGGACAAGGTGTAGAAGAGAGAGGTCAAGATGTATTTTAAGGTATAATGTCAAAGCTTGATACTGACAATGGATGTAATCACATGTGCAGCACATGGCGTTGTGTGCCATTACAAACACTGCTGATTTCACTGACTTTCTCATCAAAAGAAAAAAAAAAATTGGAGCTAGGGAAATGGTTCGTTGGGTAAGTGCACTTGCTATGCAAGCATGAAGACCTGGACTCAAGAAAAAATATGAATAAAAGAACCTATATCTCTGATCTTCTCCCCCCCCCCAACAAGTAACTGGGAAAAAAAATGAAAGTACCCAGGTAAAACCGAGCATGGTGTTGGATGCCTGTAGTCCTGCCATTCTTGGGGTTGAGATAGGATTTCTGGGGCTTGCTGGCCAGCCAGCTTGCTTCCAAAATGGTGAGCTTCATGTCTAATGAGAGAACCTCGTTAGGAGAAGAAGGCTGAGAGTGGTAGAGAAGGGCACCCAATGACTTTCTGTGCACATCCAAACACGTGATGCACCGTGCACATATGCCATACACCATACTAATGCAAGTTAATGAATGCAGTTCGAAGAAAGACATGGATTCACACAGTAGTAGAAACAATGGCATTGAATTCTAAATACCAAACTTTAAAATTTTCAGCATTAAAAATGAGCAATTAAAACATCAGGGGCCATGAAAACTAATAGTTAAGAAGTGGGGCTGGAGTGATAGCTCAGCAGTTAGGAGCACATCCTGCGCTTCTCATGGACCTGAGTTTTGTGAGCTGTAGTGCTCAGCACCCATGTCAGGCAGCTCACAACCACCTGTAACCCCAAATCTAGGGGCTCTGACACCTCTTCTGGCCTCCAGGGACAGACACACACACACACATCCACTCACCCATTCACACAGACATGTTTATACATAAAAATCTCAAAAACATCTATGAAAAAGAACAAATTGGAATTTCTTATGTTTACAATAAGCACTCAGAAGGTTTAATGAGAGGATGTTTTTGTGACACCCATCTTGTTAGAGTAAGACAATGTGAACAGTGAAGTTCCTCACTTGACTCTTCGTGGCAGGTCAGATGCTTTTCCTCAGCTGCATCCCATTAGCTTTCATGGCATCTTCCAAAGCCTAATCCTGAGGAGAAAGTTCCAGTCCTTTCAGTAGGCCCAGTAGGATGTGGTAGACAGAGGGCTTGTAGGCCCAGGGAATCATCCAGCACACTGGTGTTGCTGGCACCCTTCTTGGCAGGTTCCTGGAGAACCTCTGAAACAATACTGATGTTCCACATCATAATTGTGGGCATTCGTAAACAAATGGACCAATGGGTTATCGAGTGAGTGGCATTATAAAATGAGTGCCTGTCATACTGGGTCTCACTGTGTGATGCCTAGGATTACTTCAAGAGCCTGAGTCCACACTCATAAAAGATGCAGACATCTAGAACAGTAAAGTTTATTTTCTTGATACTTGGTCTCAGGAATTAAATTGTACCAACAGAAAACAAAGCAAGACAGATGGAGAAAACATGAAGCAAACTAAATGGCCAATAAGTCAAAGTCAGTTGGTATTCTACATAGGAGCAGTATAGCAATTATTTGAACTTGGAATTATAAAAATGCTATTGCAACAGCAGCCCAAATAAAGTAATAAAGTATATGTCTTAACAAATAAACACATGTTCACATTTTATTAGACATGTTTGAGAGAAAAAAACTATAAATGTATTCCTTGTTCTGTGGTACAATCATTTGTAAGGTAACAAATCTTCACCTTCATCTATAGACTCAGCAAAATGCTAATTTAATTCTTAAAAATATACCACCTATTCTTAACCTTGAAGAGATGGCATAAGACTAGAAAAACCCTTCAAGAACCTGTACATCTGGTTCCAAGAACTTATAAAGGTACAGTAATTCTTCAAATGTATGATTGAAAGGCATACATTGATCAGTGGAACAGAACAGAGGGCCCCAGAACTGACCTACCTAATCATGTCAACTAACTGTCAAAGGCATAGAGCCAAAGAAATGCAAGCAGTCTTCCACAGATGACTACTACATGGCAACTGTGGAAAAAGCAAATGCAAAAGGAACCCAAATGGGTAAGCCACAGACAGCATACCTAAAAAGCCCCAACGTAGAGTTCTCATGTGCCAAGTTGTAGAGAACAATCTATGCAGTGTTGTGTTCTTATAAAAAGGATGGCTCAGACCTAGAAGAACACACAATAAAATGATCTATGGACACAGGAGTTGCTCTACTGTGGACCAAAACCTGAGCAATGCAGAGCAACGATCCTTTCCTAGTACCGCTAGAGCAACGGTTCTCAACCTTCCTCATGCTGTGACCCTTTAATACAGTTCTTCATGTTGTGGTGACCCCCAACCATAAAGTTGTTTTTGCTGCTACTTCATGCTTGTAATTTTGCTACTGTTATGAGTCACAATGCAATTATATGGTATACAGGATATTTGATATGCGACCCCAGTGAAAAAAAAATCATTTGACTCCCCCCACCCTATAAAGGGTCGAGACCCACAGGCTGAGAGTCACCGCTCTAACAGGAGCACAGACCTGTTGCTACTTAAACACCCATGGACTTGGGAATCAAGGTAAGAGCATAAAGCTCACAAACGAATCCTACAGCCTGAGGAAGAGACAGCTATCGGACTACCAGGAATTCTGGGCAGTTCAGTTTGTATTAGCATACAAGAGGCTCCTGGGGCCTGAATGCTTTCAAGAATTCAGAATAGTTTAATTCAAAACTGTATGATTTTGCATTCTACCAAAAGAGCTGTCAAACTAACCAAAACTTGCTGCAAAAGCCATTGGTTGCAACTAAAAGTATAGTCCAGTGACTGCCATATCACTAACATTTCAGTTCTACGGTTCTAGTTAGAAGATGGTTCATATTAATAAAGCTTCTACACTGCCTACCATACACCATAGTTAGATGCCCTTTTTATAGATAAGTCATACACCCACCCCCAACAAGGTCTGGAATTCTGTAGGTAGAACAACATTCAGATGGACTCTGGAGGCGATCAATGAAGCCTACTGCCTCTACATAGCTTGGGTGTTCACTCATCTAACAAAAACAAATGGTCCAAGAGAACAAGCCAGTGACTCTAAGTCTCTGGAGATTGACATGCAATGAATTTATTTCATACTTTAAGTTGGTGTTCTATATGGAGAGTCATGATAGATTGTTTCAGATTTAATGCAAGAGTTTGTTAAGAATATAGTAACCAAAGCTTTTTAAAAAGATGGAAGAAAGGTAGAGAGGAATAAGAAAGAGAGAGACAGGAGAGAGAGAGAACATTGGATCTGGCCACTTATATATCTGTATGGTTTACAGGAAAGGGAGACCAAGAGGCCAAAGAACAAAACTTTACTGAGGCACGAACTGCCTGTCTGTATCTTAGAAAAGGGAGAACAGTGTTCCCAAAAGGGAGTTTGGATTTTTATAGGATGGCTTAAGTTGGATGGGATAGTGGTGGGAGAGTATTAAGGTGGGAAGGGAACTACTGCAACCAAAAGAAATGTTCTAAACAAATTTTAGGAGGAGACCTTTGGTCGTTGAGATAATAGGGTGTGTAGGAGTTAGGGTAACAGAATGCAATGGTGGTCTTGGGTCAGATCCCTGAGACATGCAGAACTTGTAGCTTTTATTTCTCCCAAGGTCCTCATTCCTGTGTGCAAGGGACTTGGGTCAGCCTAATAAAATCATCCAGCTGAAATGGCTGGAGACGCCCAGTGAAAAATCACATAGAGCCCCTGATAGATTAAGAGAGTCTCAGGTAAGCATTTTCCCCTCAGGTGAGACTCCCAAATAGCTGTTCCAACACAGGCTTTTTTATATTATGGGATTAACGTAATTGAATATTAAAGGTTAGAGAAGGTGCCATAGAGTCCTGAGAACAATTTAGCTTCTAGCTATACTCAAGGGCACAGGGCTTTTTACTCAAACAATTTGCCCTCCTTGAGTTTTCAAAAGTGTACCGTCGTGGTTTGAATAGGCATGCCCCCTTACCATAGACTCATGTGTTTGAATACTTGGTCATAAGGAGTGGCACTATTAGGAGGTGTGGCCTGATTGGAGTAGTTGTGGCTTTGTTGGAGGAAGTGGGTCACTGAGGGAAGACTTTGGGGTCTAGGAAGCTCAAGTCTGGCCAATGTGTCTCAGTCTCCTGCTTCTGCTTTTGGATGGAGATGTACAACTCTAAGCTCTTTCTCCAGCACCATGTCTTCCATGCTTTCTGCCTTAATGATAATGGACTAAACCTGTGAAACTACAAGCCACAATTAAATGTTTTCCATTATAAGAGTTGCCATGGTCATAATGTCTCTTTACAGCAATAGGCCCCTAACTGAGACAACAGTGTATTTATTCTGAGGTTGTTTTGCTATTCTCCTTTCTTCTTGTCTCAGTGTTGGGAACCAACATATCCCTAGAAATGAAGTCTTAGAGAACATTTTGAAACAAACGTGATTGGTTTTGAAATGGGAGGGTGTACAGGCTGGATTTATGTCACCTTGACGCAAAGTGTAGTTATCTGAGAGGAGAAAAACCTCGATTGAGAAAATGCCTTCATAAGATGGAGTTGTAGTTCAGCCTGTAGAGCATGTTCTTAATTAGTGATTGATGGGGCAAGGCCATTGTCAGTGGTGTTATCCCTGAGCTGGTGGTCCTGGGTTCTACAAGAAAGCAGACTGTGAAGTCACCACCTTCTGTAGCCAGGTGGGACTTCCAGTGGAGGAAGGGAGACACCAACCCCATGAAAAATACTTTTGATGCAAAATTTGTCTTGCCTACATGAAGTACAGAAGTTAAGATGGAACAGAGGTTGAGGGAATGGCAAATCAATGACTAAATGGTCTGAACCTCTTCCAGGCAGCTCAGCAGGTTTCTTCTTCTAGGCATGTCTCAGAGTCTGCCTTGTAGCGAGGCTCATCTCAGAGTGACTCCTCAGTCCTTATTAGTTACTTTTGGGGATGGAGGAGCCTAGTGAGTCTGGTCAGTTTCAGGGACTTCCTGAAGTTGTTTTGAATTGTTTACTTTCTACCTTAAAGAACTTTCCTATCTGGTGGAATGTTTCAATCTGTGATATATCTGGTATACAACATGGGTCTAGAAAGAGGTCTTCAGGTCATTGAGGGAATGCCCATGAAGAGTTTTGTAGAACCCTGGTCTTAATGGTTTTTTTTTTTCTCATTCCCTGGCCCTTTGCTAACAGATTCTGTTCCACCACATATGCCTCCAACATGAAGTGCTACTGCAAGCCCAAAGCTACAGAATGATTTAATTATGAATTAACATTCAAAACTATGAACCTTGTGTCAAATAATTTTTATAGTAATGGAAAGCATTATGTAATGTTAATCAATTTTAAACTTCGGAAACTAGAAAAATATCTAACTTTAGAGTTAGTAGAAAAAAATAAAAATTATAACAGAAAGTAATGAAGACTAGGAAAACAATAGCAAAAGTCAGTGTAGGGCTGGAGAAATGGCTCAGTGGTTAAGAGCACTTGCTACTCTTGCAGAGGACCCAGATTTCATCCCCAGCTCCCACACATGCTTCACAGACATACATGTCCATAAAACACCCATATACATAAAATAAAAATAAGGCCTTTAAAAAAGAAATTCAGTAAGAACTAGACATTTTTTGAGATTTAAAAAAAAAGTGACAAAACTTTAACTAGAATAACTTTCAAGAAAGGGGCTAAAAGCTGGGTATGTAAAAGCCATATGCCTGTAATCCCAGCACTCGGGAGGCAGAGGCAGGTGGATTTATGTGAGTTCAAGGCTAGCTTGGTCTACAAAATGACTCCAGGACAACAAAGGTTACACAAAAAAAAACCCTGTATTGAAAAACAAAAGAGAGAGAGAGAGAGAGAGAGAAAGAGAGAAGGGATAAAATTAACCAAATCCTTTTTGAAGTTTTCCCCATCCATGGCAAGATTTTCTTTAATTACTCCTGATTGATTAGCATAGGCTACAGGCTTCTCCCAAAGGCCTACAGTCTCCCTTCTTTTATGAGAAGTAAGTCTAAGTCCCTAAATTTTGTTGGGCCACTTCTACAAAGCGATCTGACTGTTGTTTTAATTCAGAAATGGAATCTTCTGATACAGTGGTTCTCAACCCCTGGCTCACAGCCTCTTTGGGAGTCAAATGACCCTTTCACAGGGGTCATCTAAAACCATCAGAAAACACGCATATTTACATTATGATTCAAAACAGTAACAAATCTACAGTTATGAAGTAGCAACAAAAATAATTTTACGGATGGAGATCACCACAACCTGAGGAACTGTATTAAAGGGTCACAGCATGAGGAAGGTTGAGACCCACTGGGCTAATGGCTCTAGGTCCTGATCAACCTGTCTGCTTAGTTTCTGAAAGTTTCTATCGCCCGTGATAAAGGCTGATACCTATATGGCTATTCAACTGGCTCTTCTTGCTCCAACCAGGAGTGGGATGAGGACAGTCAAGACTCTTCTTTTCCCTCTGTAGTCTAGAGTCCACATTGGAACTATTCTCCCCTTTTCTCCATTACACAGGTGGACTTGTGACAGGATGTGTATTAAGTCACATGAAAGGGGTTTCTTAGTTTAGAAAGCATCAGAAGAGGCACATTTAGGCAAACCACTGAACATGCCCACCAAGTAGTCTCAAGGGTTTGGTAATATTACTGTTGTTCAGATGCGCCATCCTGCAATGTGGAACAGCAGGCATCCCAACAAAAGTTAATGCCTAGCTTAAAAGTTTCAGCCCCTTCCTATGTGTCTCTCTCTCTCTTTCTATTTTTGGTTTTTTTAAGACAGGGTTTTTTCTGTGTAGCCTTGGCTGTCCTGGACTTAGTCTATAGACCAGGCTGGCCTCGAATTTACAGTGATCAGCCTGCCTCTGCTTCCCTGAGTGCTGAGATTACAGGCATGCACCACCATGCCTAGCCCTTTATAAGTCTTCTAATGTAAATTTGGGCTCTCCTCAGTTTCTGGCTGGGAATGATTAAGAGGTGGATTTGTCAAGAGTGAAAAATAGAAATGGGGATCCCTCAGTTTCCTGGAGAGTGGGAGGCAGGATTCTGCCCCAAGTTGTGTTGAGATAGATTATTTGGAGGGGAAAGTTGGTCAGGGCTTTGACATGGGTAGGTCTTTGTTAGGACTCTAAGGTTTGAGGACCTGCCAGGGAGGGTTATTTCTAGACAGTAAACCTATCCCAAGGGTCTCTTCCTGTGACATAGAGTCTGATTCCCCAGGTTCTCCCTGTTTCCCATAGGCCAGAATCTTTCTCAAAAAATATCCAGACCTTTAATTTTATGGCCATTGGATTACATTTTCCTATTGTGCATTCCTTGAGAGGGACTTTCTCTATATATATATTTATCCTTGTGTTTCCAGGGAGCCTTTGTTTCACAACCCCATTCTGTGCAATGGAAACTCCCTTGCTCTTGGCAACTAGGGGTCCAGCCACAGGTCATATGTAGAACTGCAAACTCTGTATTCCTATCTCAAAAGATAAACATCCACATCTACCTTTTCTCCAGTACAAGAGACACTTCATGTGGACATCTGTGAGCAAAGGTCAAAGCGGAGTGTGGGTTACAGGTCTCTAGTCATGATAGCTAACACGTCCCCTTTATCTGTCTTCCTCAGTTCCCAGATCCAGGACTGAAGGCAGTGGGAGCTGGACCATGATTCTCTCTCTGCTCATACCCATAGGGCAAAACACAGACTCAGGAGGAGGCCAAAAGAAAGCGAATAGAAGGGTCTGAGACCAATGAAACCTTAATTTTAATGGGTCCATAGTCTGGGAGACAGTCCATTTGTCATCGTCTTCCATTGCTTTCACTTTCTTGAACTGGGTTTGATGGATCCGTGGTATAATGCCAGCTACCTACATAACCGTAAGAGTGATAATCACCATGTAGGGTAACTTTCAAGTTGGTTCCAGAGCCCCTTTGGCTACCTGTTTAACCTAGATGGAACCACAGGGCTAGAACAAGAGGAAACTGATGGAGGTCTTGGAGGTCAACTGGGTCTCCAATGGATATGCAGAACTGGAGAGCCTGCAGTGACTTGAGAAAGGAATGGCAGAGAGTTTTGCCAACTGCTGATCTCTGACCTGGGGAAATAGTTGGGGAGTCTTCCAAACATGGCCTTATAGAGGTAAATCCCTCCCTATTTGAGGTGCAGTGGGCCTAAAGCAAAGCAAAAGGAAAAAGTCTATTCACCCTTTGCCGGACTCTGATGAGAGTTTTGTTAGGATTTCTTTTAACAACCTGTTCATTCGTCCTGCACAGAACTCAGGTCTATGTGCACAGCGGAGTTTCCAACCAATGCTTAAAGCTTTAGCTATTAATTGAGAGGTTTTGGCTATGAAAGCTAGGTCATTGTTGGACCCCACCACTAGAGAGAGGCCAAAATTGAGGGACCAGTTCCTGGATAGTAGTAGTAGTAGCTTTTTAGCTACTATTTGAGCAGTTTTAATCCTGGTGGGTAATGCTTCTATCCATCCAGAAAAGCTATATATAAAAACAAGCAAGTACTTGTTAATAGGTTTTTCTACCAACATAATAAGCCAATTCAAGCCAAATTCAGAGCATAAAAGCAGGCTTATTTGGGAACCACTCCTAGGCGAGTTCACCAGTCTCAGAGAACATGGCCAGGGAAGTCATGCCCAGGCTATGGCAAGAAAGCTTTTATGGATTGTAGGCAAGCTGGGCTTGTGCCCAAGTATGGTCACTTAGGCATGGGTTGGGTGGCTGGTGACCTCAGGAGGGATGGTTGTGACAGCTGTCAGGAATGTGAAACTGGACTTTTGGCACCTTTTTTTTTTTGTTATGAGGGACTATCTAAGCAGGCAGGGTTGGAGAGAGGAGGAGGAAGTGAATTTACTGGACCCTGGCTGTGTGGGAAAGTGGGAGTGTTATAAGGTAATGATGGGCTTGAGACTGTGGTGATGGATTTCAGAGACAGGAAGCTGCCTTCTGGAAGGGAAGGAAGAGAGGTCCTTAAGGTGAAGTAGGACCAGATGGTGGTAGCAATCACCGGGGTGAAGATATTCTATACTTGGAGGTCCAGCAGATCTGGCGGAGTAGGGACAGAGCAGTCTGGGGTAGGGATCTGTGAGGCAACTATGGGCAGAAGAATGTAGGAATCAAGAGAAATTCTGGAGACCAGGGAAAGGATGGGTCCAAAGTGGCTGAGGATATTACAGCCAAGTAAAGGCACCAGGAGATGGGCATGGCCAGAAAAGAGTGTGAGAAAGAACCATTTTGCAAGAATTCAGAGGGGTGGCAGGGTCTTAGGTGGAAAGGAGGGGGTTCCATCCGACCCTGTGAGAGAAATTGGTGATGCGGCCATGAGACCTGAATGAGGTGTTCATCAGGAAGGTGACAGACTTACCCATTACCTGGAGCAATTACCCTGGGCTTGGCAAGGGCGAGGGGAGTCTCTGATTCTGGGGCCACAGTCTACTGCCAGGCCAAGACACTTGAAGACTGGAAGGGTCTGAGGTACCTGCACTAGTAGGGCTGGGCCTCCATTGTGTGGCACAGAAGATGAACCCATGGGGGGGCACTTCAACTTCTAGTGGCCAGGCTGTTGGCAGATAGGGCATGGCTTCATGGGCTGCCAAGGGTTGGGGCACCTGTGGGACCAGTGACTTTCCTAGCCACATTTGAAACAGGCCCTGGGTGGACTTAGGCTGGACCTTAGCAGGAAGAGGCCTGGCGGATCTCCCTTGTTTCCTCTCTGGGAATGCTGTCAGCCTCAGAACATCTACAAAGGCTTGGGCCTGGAGCATAGTCTTCATTGTAGCTGAGCCTGTCAGGAAACCTCCTCTCAAGGGCATTAAAGATCTTAATGGCTATTTTCACTAACCCCTTTACAGGGGTTTGGGGACCATCCTCAGCTTGTTTTAGTCCCCCTTCCCCTCCCCCAGTATCTGGCAATGGCTGAGAAATAAAACGGATAGCCAGGACTGTGGCTCTTGCTGGGGAGGCTGGGTCAAGGTGGGTTCATTGAATCATGGTCTCTTATAATTGATTTAGAAAAATTTTCATCAGCATTTCACTGAGCTTATTAAAGTTAATAACCTTGTTTGAGACCATTTCCATACCCTTTAGGAGGTAGGGGACCTTGAGGTCCTTCTGGCAGCCATTTTGGCCATGCTGATAATCCCAACTGGGCTCTGTAGCCTGCAGCACTGTGTCACCCACAGAGACTGTATATCCACTAGGCAGGTCTGGTCTGCATTCTGCCTGGCAGCTGCCTGTATCCATCCCCACTTCTTGGGAGTGAGAGTGGAAGCCTGGATGACATGGCACCAAATGTTTGTTTGTTGTCACTGCTGGCCTGCCTTCCTGATTGGATAGGAAAGTGTCCCAAAAACCCACAGCTCTGAGGGCTGGGAATGTATCTCAGCTCGGAGACAGGACAGTGTCCCAAGGGGATACTGACACACAGGGGCCCAGGAACCACACAGCTCTGAGAGGAGGCATCCTTAGCAGACACAGTGCAGCTCCCAGGATGGGGGTGGAGTGGGAGTGGGGGGGTGGGGTGTCCCAATCTTTGATGATCTGGGGAGCCTAGAAGCCTGAGGTTTGCTCTTTCTATGTTTCTTCTTTATTCTCTTCTTCTGATGAGAGGATCACAGCAGGCAGTAAATCTCTTGAAGGAGATTTATTGGAGGGATGAATCCAGGAGTGGCTGCCTCTGCTTTCAGGAGAAGGCAGCAGGGAACTGGGAAGACAGCCTTTAAATAAGATTTCTTAGTGGGCAGAGCTTTCTAGGGCAGGGGTTTCCAGAGTGTAAATTGGTGGGATTCAATTCCTGTGCTTGGGGAACTCAGGGATTGGTGGGACTTCATGTTCAGGGATTGGTAGGTTCTCCTGCTCAGGGATTGGCTGGTTTTAGTCAGAAGCTCAGGAATTGGTTAGTTCTCTTGTTCAGGGACTGGTGGGGTTTTGTCCAGACTTTTCAGTTCAAATTAGCATAATGTAGGGTGAGTCCTACTGAGAAGCTGGAGATGACCATTATAGAGGTCTGCAGGAGGAAGAACCTGGGCTACTGGAGCTTCCTCAGGCAGAGGCCTGGCCAGTTTTCTGCCTTGAGGGGTTATGAAGTATGCAAAGAGTCTAAAATTTACAAAGAGTCCACTATGAAGGCGGTAAGCTGAAGCAGGAAAGTTTGCTGTCATCATGGACAGCTCCCCTGGCAGCAGCAGGAGGCATTCTGGGGCAGGAAGGCATTGGTGCTCATAGCAGTAGGCTGAGGCAGGAAGGCTCAGCATGGACAGCTCCTCTGGTCTCCACAGTCCCAGGGCAGGAAGGAGCCGCTTGAAATTTGGGTGGCCCACTGCTCAAGGGCTAGACATAACTCTTTGGGGAGGGATGCAGTGTCTCCCCCGCCCCCCGCACGGCTTGGAGGAGGCAGAATACCACAGGGCTGTGGGGGACTACCACAGCTTGGAGGAAACAGCGGGCCACCACAGCTTGGGGCGGATCATTATCACTGGCCCAGGCGTGGCTTGAGGTACTATCTCCATTGTGGCCACTTTGATCTGGTGGCAGCTGCAGCAGGCAGATAGCTGAGGCTCTTGGCTCTCTTGGCTGCCGCAGCAATGAAAGCCCTGAACTGAGACAATCCCAATTTGAATAAATTTTGCAGAATGCACCCCGTTGGCATCTGAGGATACAATTTAGGCCCAGCAGGGCCTATTTTACCAGTCTTTGCTGGAGACTGAAGACTAGGGCACATCGCCCCGTGCAATAGCCTGGGGGTGGGGTAGCCTTGGAGAAGACATCTTTCAATTCCACGAGACTCGCCTGAACAGAGACCATCTCTGCTCCAGAATGGACTTGTGCTGGTGCTGCGGCAACTCTTGGCAGGGAGTCCGATAGACCCTGGACCTGGAAGAAGTGCCCAGTACTTCTTAGGCGGTGGCTGTGAAGGGCAGCTTACTTCGAGTTAAAAGTCAATGGATCAGATGGAGAGAAAGATAGAGGAAGAGGAGCAGGGAACAAAGAGGGTTTTGGTGCCAGCTGGGTTTTGGCACCAAGATAACAGGTTTCTCCACCAATGTAATAAGCCGATTCAAGCCAATTTAACAGTATAAAAATTTTACTTGGGAACCACTCCCATGTGAGTTAATCAGGCTCAGAGAATGGGACCAGAGAAGTTGTGCCCATGCTATGGCACAAAAGTTTTTATGGACTGTAGGCAAATGAAAATGACGTGTCAGCAACAAGCTGGGCTTGTGCCCAAGTATGGTTACTTAAGTGGGGATTTGGGTGGTTGGAGATTTCAGGGGAGGTGGTTGTGACAGCTCTCAGGGATTCGGAACTGGGCTTTTGGTACCTTTTCTTTGTTCAGGGGATTTCTTAGCTGGCAGGTTTGGAAAGAGGAGGAGGATCAGAGTTTACTGGGCCACTGGGGGTAGCATGGGGGGCCCAAGCTGGAGGCTCCAACCGAACACTTGTATCCTCCCTTGGCAGGACAGATCTCAGTGAAGTCATTTTCCCAGAATTCGCTGGGGTGTAGGTTTTTGGTCATTCAGATCACTTTGTGGGTAAGGGCTCTCTGTTTTGAATTCACTTGAACACAAACCTGGCATCTGGCTAAGATATCCATGTCAGGCTGTCCTGTCTAGGTATAACATACCTTGGTTTGAGCAGCTCTGAAAGTTTTGTGGACTCCAGGTGAGTAGCCTGGTGAAAGTTAGTTACCAGTCCTGCCAGTTATTTCTGGGAGGGTGACCTTTCCCTCTGCCCTGTGGTTTTGTGCTCTCCCTTTCTTCTTTTTGCATCCTCCATTTCCTCTTGGTTGTACCATTGGGTCTCAGGCAACACCAGGGCAGGGTATGTCAACTGAATATCAATAGACTCCCATTGGTCTTTGGGCAGCTTGTCTGGCAGTCAGGTCAGTGGCCTCTTCCTGCCTAAGATTCATCTCTTGATGCCTTGGCAGTGGAGGATAGAAACTTGTACAGAAAGCCAAAAAGGCTCCGGGAGAGCCAAGGATTCCTCTTTGTTTATAATGTTTTTCCTCAAGTGGGGAGAGGCCCTTTTTCTCTGTAGATCATGCTGTCTGTGGACATGCACAGCAGCAAAAGCATAGTGACTGTCCATGGATATGCTGTTAGAATTTCCTTTTTCCCATCTGCGAGCCTGAGTTAGAGTGGTCACTTGTGCTGTCTTGGCTGAAGTACCTGGCCATAATGCTTGGGCCTGAATCTTTTCAGTTTTTAATTAAGTAACTACCGCAACCTTCTGCATCCATAGTTCCATCTTTAATGAAGCTGCTACCATCCATGTAGATCCATCAGGATCTTTCCAGGGGATGTCTATTAGCTCTGAATGGGTCCCCTGGACCACCATAGTTACCCTGAGACAGTCATCATGAGTATTTGAGGGTCATCATCTGGCAAAATGATAGCAGGACTGATGGTGGTAGGTTTTTCAAAATGTACCAGGAGTAGGCCTGGCATTTGGTCACACGGGCATTAAATAAGCAGGGAGGTCTGGTGTTCCTCAGAGGAAAGCCTGAACTGTGTGGGTGCTGTGAGGATAAATAAGATTCTGAGCCGGAGTTAACTTGTGTGCTTCTTTTGCTAGAGTAGTGGCACCAAGCTCTTAGACAGGTGGGCCATCCTTTGGCTACAGGGTCCAATTATTTTAACAGGTATGTCCCAGGTCATTTCCATGTCCCACCACCAGAGGCGACAGACCAGGCGACCCTCACTGAGAGGAATTTAGATAGATGTGTCCAAGGGGCCTGGACTGCTGCAAGTGCTGACATATTCTCTGCTGGAGTCCTGGAACATCACAAGTTGTACACCACCTAAGAAGAAGTGCCCCTGACATAGTCCACGGTCTGTGTGGAGACCTTGGGGTTGGTCAAACTGGTGAGGGTCCCAAAAGGATCTTGGCAGGACCTCCAAATGTGAACTAAAGACCCAAAGACCACGCATGACCAAAGTCTAAATTGAGAGTCTGCACTGAGAGAAACACACTTCACAGAGCAACCTTGAATGTATTTTACAGGGAGCATTTAAAGACAAAAATCACAGACTACATCCTCGTTGACAGTTGCAGGGGGAAATAAAGCAAGCAAGCAGAAAGCAAAGCAGAAGCCAAAGATAATATATGCAGTTAGTTGGGGCATTTTGATGCTGAGTTTCTAAGGCAGGGTTGCACACTTTCCCATGATATTTTTCATGGCAGAGTAAAAAAATGTGTGTGTGTGGGGGGGTCAGTTTCAGGTTAAACCAATGATGGCTCCCCTGAGACAAGATGGAGGAAACTTTGCCCTTCCACGTAACTCGTGAATAGAAAATAACAGACTAGTAACAAGTAAGATTGAATAATAGTATAATAATAGCAACAACAACAACAATAATAAATCATCTCCCATTAAAGAAAAACCCAGAATCTGAGGTTTTCATAATGATTTCTATCAAGTACTTAAAGAATTTATTCTAATCATTCTTAAACTCTTAAAAATAGAGAGCAAGAAACACTGATATAAAGGGTTGGAGAGATGACTCAGTTGTTAATACTGGCTGCTCTTGCAGAGGTTTTCAGCCACCACATGGTGCTAACACCAAATATTATTCCAATATCTGAAATCTGGTGCCTAACTGAGAAAGTGGTATAAAAGGAGAAAGACATGGCTACCCTTAAAGTATGGGGAAGATTTTTATTGTATATATAAGGGAGAAAGCAGGCAGAGGTAAGAGTCCAGGCTGAACATGCCTGGTAAACCATTCAGAGTGGCTGACCAAGAGCCCCACTCCCTCCAAGGGGGTGGTTCAAAAGTCGAGAGACTGAGGTAGTCAAAACCGCTAAGTTATAGAGGGATCAGGCTCGGGGAAGGGAAACAGAAGCCCAGACTCTGGAAGGGAGAGGTTTAGGGTAGAGGGCGGAGTTAGAAGTGTGTGGGAGGAGCCACCGGTACTTAGTGAGCTGAGAGAGCTGGTCAGCATCTGCTCTGATAGGCTAGCTGTTTATCCCGGGTTTCTGAGACCTAACAATACCCTCTTTTGATCTAGTGTCCAGGCCAAAAGGTGGTGCACAGACACACATGCAGACAAAACACACATACACATGAATAAATTTATAAAAAGAAACATTAATTTTACAAAAACCAGCAATATCCTCCTATCAAAGCCAAAAAAGGACAACACAAGAAATAAAATAGAAGCCAATATTTCCAATGAACTTGCATACAAAAATCCTAAACATGGTAAAGTTTATTCAACATAACATTAAAAGGATCATCAACTAAGGGTTACTGTCATGGCTCAGCAGGGAAAGGTACTTCTGCCAACCCTGACAATTTGAGCTCAATTCCTCCAAGGGATTGAGACTGAATAAGATTTGAGACTGAACTTTTACAGATAAAAAGATGTAATGGAACTGAATATATGGCTTATTAATCGAGAGCACTTACTGCTTGAACAAAGCTGGGGGATAATTGTGTTGATCAAGAACATTCCAATTGCTATATTCAACAGCAGACAAAAATTCTCATTAATTTTCAGGTTGAAAAGGGCTAGGGAAGGGCTGTCTAGGGCTGTTGCCAGTCACTGAAAAGGATGCCAGGAAGTCAATTTTATCCTGAGTTTGACTTTGGGTGAAAAGAATATTGTATGATATAATGAAATTTTATATAGACTTATATATTTTAAAATTTAAGTGCTCTAAAGATGTGCTACCAAGACTGAATGGAACATAGTATTCTTAATATAAAACACTCCTTTCAAAAAAAGCAAAAGGTCAAAAGCATAATGGAAATAAAATTGGTATCACTGTAGAAACACTCTAAGATTTTAAAGTGTCTTTGTGTGTCTATGCATGAGTCTGTACGCATTTTTAAAGTACAGAAATTAAAAGAATACCTAAAGCTTGTAAAAATATATATAATGAAAACATATATAATATGTGTAATAAATATATATAATATATAAATGTTTAATATATATTTATATATT